>NW_006360390.1:0-678 GCF_000327345.1 Myotis davidii
TGTTCTGTATTTTAGTTGTAATTTTTATGTGGTGTGGGAAGCAGCAAGTACAGGTATTTACCTGTGCTGCCACCTTGGTTCCTCCAAAAACTGCAATTCTTAGTAGGAAAAGGGCACTGTGGACCCTTTAGACTCAGAGTTTCATAGGAAAAAGTCTTATGTTTCAAATACTGGAAGGTCATACTAAAACATTTTTATGTACCCGAGTCATGATATTTATTTTCTCTATATAATAGCAATAACAATAAAATGCTGCAGCTTTCATGGAGCACAGAGAAATGCTAATATTATTGCCATTTTACAGATGAGGAAGCCAAATACTTAGAGAGGATCAATATTGCTCGAAGTCATAAACTCGTAAGTGAAAGAATAGGACTTTGGACCCAGAAGACGTCAGTTAGGAATTTTAGCTAAGATCTCAAAGCCACTCCATGGTCAATTCTGACCCCTGTGTTTGATACAATCAATATGTTCCAAAGCAAATCATCTCACATCTCCCCTCACATGAACTTGGATCTGGGCATATTACCAACTACTATCATCTCCACATGATGGCTCACAATTTTTCTAGCTCTTTTGTATAGAGCAGGGGTGGGAACATTTTTTCTGCCAAGGCCATTTGAATATTTATAACATCATTTAAGGGCCATAAAAAATTATCAACTTAAACATTAGCCT
>NW_006360391.1:0-678 GCF_000327345.1 Myotis davidii
TAAAAAATTACAACAAACGTGGCTGCAAGTCATGTTGACTATAACACAGCTCACGGAATGTGGGAAGTTAAAAGTTCGTTTTGCAAAAGCAAAACTTATTTTGAGGAACTTGAAGAGTTGAGATGCTGTACCACTTTGCTGTTGCTTCATTTATGAGAGAGGAAGATGATTCTACAAGTTTCTATTCTACTTACTGCAAACATTTGAGTGGAATGACTCAATTTGCCTTGGAAGCAAATGAGTAACACCTGACTATCCTATGATATAAAGGACACAAAGGTTATTATATGACAAGGATGATGATAATAATCTAGAAAAACCTAAATAACCAAATAGCCATTAGATTGTAGATATTGCCTGGAGTTGACATTGTCACAACCGGGCCCCATTAGATAATATATTTGAAAACACTAATATTTAAAGGCCTGGAGTTATCTTTACTTTATCATCGAAACTAATAAAATCCATCTGTCACAACATTATTGACCTTTCATATCTTTTAACCCTGTGACCATACTAAGCTTAAGAATAAGAGAGCCTGAAATAATTCAGATTATTGTCACAAAGTTGAATAAATTTCACTAAACTCCACATTGCTTCACTCTATTTGATGTCTTTAACTGTTGTATTTAATACAGATGATGATCAATTAAAAGCTAGAGTGTAGCCCTGGCTGGT
>NW_006360392.1:0-678 GCF_000327345.1 Myotis davidii
CTGAAGCTCTATCCACTGAGCCAAACCAGTTAAACAGGCTTTTAAAAACTATGCATAACATTCAGAGAAAGGAAAAGCTATTAGCTTTCTGACTCACAGTGTGTTTCTGAGCTTCTCCATGTTGTCACAAACCTGGAAGGAGATATAACTACTAGCTAGCTATGCTTCAGATGCTGGCAATGATAAATTCCATAACTATACACATGATCATTATTTTAAGGTCATAAATGTTCAAAATTTAGGGAAAATTATGAAATCTGCAATTCTAGAGTACTGAAGGAAACAACCTGAAACTCTGGGTCAGCACCCTCTTAATCTTATCCTTCAGCACAGATATGTAAAATCATATACACATTTGCACAACCATCAACCCGTACTGGAAGTGTCAGCCCTAGGTTAGTCTCCACTGCTTTTACATCTTATGTATTTGAAATCATAAACAATATATATTCTTTCATGCCTGGTTTCTTTTGATGATCATTATTTTTTGTGTAATTTTTGTTGTTATATGTGGCTATAATTTGTGCATTTTCATTGCTCTACTTATTACTGTCCAATATTGGATTGATTATACCATTTTACTGCTGATGAAAATTATTTCCAGATTTTAGCTAACACAAATAATACTGCTGTTTAAAAAATATATATTGAAAGTATTACAGATGTCCCTCTTTTCCC
>NW_006360393.1:0-678 GCF_000327345.1 Myotis davidii
CTAAAGTCCATATGTTTTCCATATCTCCTTGGTTTTTCCCTAACTTCCTTTTTGTATACGATGATCCCATGTAGGATACCAGATTACATTTAGCGATCATGTCTCCTTAGCTTCTTCTTGGCTGTAACTGTTTCACAGACTTTCGTTGTTTTTGATGACCTCGACAGTTTTGGGGAGTATTGGTATTTTGTGGAATGTCCCTCGACTGGGATTTGTCTGATGTTGTTCTTATGATTAGACCGAGGTTATGTGCTTTTGGAAAGAAGACCATAGAGATAAAGCCATTCTCATCACAATAAATCAAGGGGACATATATCAACATGACTTGGCACTGTTGATGTTGACCCTAATAATTTGGCTAAAATAGTATTTTTCAGGTTTCTCCACTGTCCATTACCCTTTCTTCCCCCTTTTCATTCTGTAGTCTTTTTAAGGAAGCCACTGTGCTCAACCCACACTCAAGGATGAAGAGATGAGGACACAGTATCTACATAAGACTTTTAGAATTCTTTGTGTAGGAAATATGTCTTTTTTCCTCCATTTATTGATTTATTCAATAATTTATTCAAATCAGTATGGATTCATTTATTTATTTTACACTCTGGGTTTCACTCCAATACTACTTTATTTTGTTGCTCAAATGTTCCAGCTTTGGGCACTGGGAGGCCTTTAGGTGGT
>NW_006360394.1:0-678 GCF_000327345.1 Myotis davidii
TTGTGGCTAATGGTATATTATAATCTCACTTGAATACTGATACATAGTGTTTAAAGTGATCATTTTAAAATTATATTTTCGATAATAAATATTTTACATTTCACTTTACTTGCATACAATTACTAGTAGATGGTTGCTACTTATGTTTCATTATTACAGCTAATGCTAAGAATATTGATTGGAGCCATAATTCTTTGTGTTATTTATTCATGAAAAATTCCAAAAACACTAAGTCATAGAATATGATCATTTTTATGAGTCTTGAACTCTGCCAGCAATGATTTCTAAAAGGGTTTTTACAATTCACTAACAACATGTGACTCTTTTATTATATCTTTGGTAGCCTTAAATATTTCCTTTATTTTTCATTTTCATAATTATATAGATAGGAAATTATGCCTTATTATCATAAGCATGGATTTTTTTAGCCACATTCAGGTATTAATTACTAAAATTACTTTGAATATATTTGCATAGATGGAAATTTCCCTCAAGATTTTTCATTCAACTTTGATTCGTGACTATATGGTAGATGTTATGGTAAGTGCTGGTGCCCAGGTTTTCAATTTCTTCTCCTTTCCTTAGTCACCAAAACGTTATGTCAGAGTTCCCAGATTCCTCCGCTGAGGGCATGCATCCATTACCTTTCTGTTTCACCTTGGCTGGCTGCTCAACCTC
>NW_006360395.1:0-678 GCF_000327345.1 Myotis davidii
TTCTTTCTATGTTTGTGAAACGGTTGACCCATAATTTTCCGAGTGTGAATTACTACTGCCTGTTTAGAATATTTATTACATGTGGACATAAAAGCAGTTGTTTCTGAGATATTTAATTCATGTTGAGTTTATAGAATTGGTGGTTTGTCACCACAAAAGGTGCACAGACCATCAAACCCAGATTTTCCAGGGAACCCTAGGGATGGAGGGCAAATAGGGGAGAGTATAGCTTGTATCGAAATTCCAATCACCTGATGTGGTATTGCGGCCGTGGTTAAGGATAATGATTTAGGAGTTCTACTGCCAGAGGATAAGTTAATATGCTGTGAAGAAATGAATCAGTGTTCTGGCATTTACAAAAGCCAGTGTATTCAGCAAATGTCTGAAACTGTCTGGCATGGTTTGAGGGATGAGTAAACAAGCCCGAAAGTCGAACATAATGTCTTTCCCAACTGCAGATTCAGTCCTATCTATGGTCCTCTTTCATTTCCTGTCTTCTAGTAAGTGCAGGAGGCAGTGCGTCCTGCTGACCCGCCATCTCAGTAGTGTGAGTGGGTTGGGGGGACTGGAAGTAAGGAAGTCCGATGATGTGGGCTCGCTGCACAGCAAAGGTGACAGCGTGTGTGTGTGTTCTGACCAATGAATGGTCTTCGCTTCCCAGGAAGTCCCCCTGACCTC
>NW_006360396.1:0-678 GCF_000327345.1 Myotis davidii
GATCATTTGACTAAGGAATTAAGAGTGGTCTTTGAATGAAAGAAATAAAATTTAAAAAAATGAAATAAAAAATAATCAAACTTCTGGTCTTTCAGGAAACTACACTCTGAGAGTCGATTGTACTCCACTGATGTACAGCCTGGTATACAACCTAACAAAGGAGGTACAAATAATTACATATAATTTGAGAAAATCTGAGTTCTGCAAATGCTATTGTCTTGAGATACCATTGTTAAGCATCTGTGTTGTTTTATAACTTGTCTTTTTTCCTCATATAGCAAATATCCACTCCACAGGACATCACATCTAAAAAATGTTTACACACATTATCCCATTTCTCCCCTCATCACCCCGAAGAAGCGGGTCTACACTCCCACTTGAAAATGAGAAAACTGGGGCTTAAAAAGCATTAGCCATTGAAATTACAGAACTTGTCTAGTAGCTGAACTGAGACTTGGTTCTGGGGTTTAATTCCTTAATTTTAAAACTGGTTTATACTCCTTAATATAATGAATGATATCAAGTAATTCCGGATGCCGGAAGACAAAGTTTCTGATTGAGGAAGAACATAATTAAATACACACCGAGTGCTGGCGGCCAGGGACAAAGCAATCTGGGGAAGAGGCTAGGTGAGAACATGCACCCCTTTCCTGACTTCCTGACCTGGGCTCCATTCCA
>NW_006360397.1:0-678 GCF_000327345.1 Myotis davidii
GCAGGCCAACACTCTATCCACTGAGCCAAACGGTTAGGGCAGAATTTCTTTTTTTATGATTTTTTTTCATTTATGGTTTCTTGTTTTTTCTATATGGCCCATATTCTCCTGTAATTTTTGGAGAACATTAATCTGATTTCTTCTAAAATTTTCATCTTTTTAAAAAGGAAATGAGATTCAGAAATATGATCCTTTTAACTTTCAGAGCCATGATTCATTTGCCTTATACCTCTACAAAGTGGATACTTTTTCTTTTCTGTTCAGACATAATGAAATTGAAGAGCTATATTTATTTTTGGAGTTTCCATCAGATAGAGTAGAATAGTCTAAATTCCTTTACTACAAACTTGTACTAGAATATTTTCTCTCTCAGATTGAAACCTAAAGTTCCAAACTGGTAGAATTTATAATAGCTAGTTGGCATTCTTCTAAGGCAAGTCTCCTGAATTAATATTGGATCTTCTGAATCAGCTATGGAATTTTCTGATCTAGCTAGATTGTCAGACACAGTTTCCAGTTCTTTGAACCAACTGGAGGAATGTCCAAATGGTTTCCCCCAAGTCCCTCTAAGTGCAGATTGACATGTAGCTGTAGGAAATAATACAGAGAGATCCTATGCTTTTGTTTTAAAAATAACAACAACAACAATCTAGACCAGTGGTTCTCAACCTTGGCTGC
>NW_006360398.1:0-678 GCF_000327345.1 Myotis davidii
AAACTGGCACCGGATTGTGGCCCTTAATCCGTCACATTAAAAAGTTTGGATTTTATCCTGTGGGTAATGGGAACCAGTGGTAGATTTTAAAAAGAGAATGGCTTGATTGCATTGGACTTGAGAAAAATGTTTTAGTGCAATGTGAAGAATTAATTAATTGGAGAGAGGCAAGACGAGGGGCAGTTCTTCAGCCCATAACACACTAAGTTACCTGATTCCAGCACTTTTCAACGTGATTCATTTTCCTGAGTAAATAAAATGGTAACCTCCTGGGAAAACCAACAATCTATGGAAATATTAAACGGAATGTCAGTAGTGAAGTAATCAAAGAGTAGTAAGCCAGTTAGGAAGAAGGGTGACGTAGTTGTAAGGACAGCTGTCTGGGTCTTGCATTTGTGGCACTTCTGCTTCCTAGCCTGTGTCCTTGAGCAAGTTATTAAATCTGTTTCTCTTTCAGTTTCCTCTTCACCCAAGTAGGAATGCTAGGAGTTACTGTGAGGATTAAGTAAGTGTATGTGTATGTGCCAGAATTTGGAACACAGGGCCTATCACGTTGAAAATGACGGGAAAATTTGGGAAGAACGAAAGAACTTAGCTATTTTGCCTCGTTACGTCCCATAGCTAAATAGTGATTTATCACTAAATAGCAGTTCTCATGTTCCTAAGCATAAATGCTGT
>NW_006360399.1:0-678 GCF_000327345.1 Myotis davidii
AATTTGCATATTAGCTTTTTATTATATAAGATTGATGCCATGAATTGAGTTGGACAAGCAGTATGGGATACTCAAACGCTCAGTTGGTTGCTGCACAGAAGGTCTGAGTTCTAGTTTTTGTGCTGACTCTAAAAATCTTTGATTTCCGTCAAATTACTCAACCTTCTTGAGCCCTAGGTTTTTTTTTATCTGGTCAAGACTGACCATTTCTAGTAATTCTCTAAGGATTAGGATCTAGGGAACTAGCATTAGTGGTTAGGTGCTTGGCTCTGGATTCTATCTGCTTGGGCTTGAGCTGCCTTCACAGCTTCACAATTCTGGCATCTTGGCAAGGCACTTAATCTCTAGAAGCCTCACTTTTCTCATCGGTGCAGTGGGGATAGCAAAATCAAACCCTCCTTAATGAGGATTAAGTGAAGTGATATTTGTGGGTATTTGTCATAGTACCTGGGTCAGCTAAGTGCTCAATGAATATAACAAGTCTTCCAACATGGTTTATTCAAAAATAGGTGTCATTGATATTCTCAGAAAATAATAGACATTAATGTAATGCTGACCCAACAGCCTAAGTCATGGCCTTCAAAGCTACCAAGGGAAGATGATCATGGAAGGACATCCCACAGGCCTCTTCAAAGAGATATATGGTTCCTCTAAGTCAGCGGTTCTCAACCTGTGGGT
>NW_006360400.1:0-678 GCF_000327345.1 Myotis davidii
GTGTGCCATGATATGAAAAAGGTTGAAAATCCTGGGCTTAAAGTACCAACGTGGAGTGTTATATACAGCCAATCTTGTACTCCTTCCTGTAGGCTCCCTCTGACTAATGTTTTTCCAATCAAAAAGTTTCTTGGTCAGATTGAGTCTATACCATTTCATTTTTTTCCCCAGGGTGCCCATTGAATTATGGAGAAAGCAGATATCAATGGTATCATTTAAAAACTGTGGAACTGAGTAAAGGAGACGATAATTGAAATATAGAGCTGCTCCCTGATTCTTCATTAAGAGACATTTTGAGGAAAAAGAGACAAGTTGCTTCTTTTTACAATCCCTTGGAAGCAAAACATTACATGAACTGTACATTATTTTTTAAATATGGCATTCTCTAGGCTAGTGGTTCTTAGCACTGACTGTACAGTACTATTTACCTGGGAAGATTAAATCAGGTGTGGCTTTCTTTATATTTATCCTTCTTAAAATTCATTGAGTCTTTTGAATCTATGGATTCATATCTTTCATCAGTTTTAGACTATTCTCAGCCATGATTTGTTCAAATATTGCTTCTTCCCAATTCTCTCCTCTTTTTCTGGGATTTCAATTATACATTTGTTAGATTATTTGAATATGTCTCATGACTTTAAAAAATTTTAAATTAAATTTATTGGGGTAGTATTGGTT
>NW_006360401.1:0-678 GCF_000327345.1 Myotis davidii
TGTTACAGCAGCAATAGGAAACTAATGCACTGATCACACATGATTTCCAAGACTAGATGATGAAGCACTCATCTATAAATTGGAAATCAACACAGAACTTAATATAGTTTATTGATTAAAACAAGTGAATGTACACATATAAGATATCAATACCATCGCTAAAATAGTTTTAGAGGTCCTTACAATAACCGAAATCCAATAGACTCTTCAAAGGTTATAATTTATGTTTACTCTATAGAACCACAAAGAAGCTAAACTAAATATCGGGTTCAAGGTATAGCAATGAGTAGTTTTTGAACATCATCTGAAGCTTCTAACCTAAGGACAATTATGTACCCAGATGCCAATAATTTTGGTTTAGGAACATATTATAATACATATTATTTTATCACAGAAAGAAAACCAGTACAAATTCATACTTACAAAATTTTATATTATGTCCTCAAAGTAATAACTACTTTTGAGGGTATTTTTTATTTTATTTTAGGGATTTCACTTCTTTAAACAAAAATGTAGAAGAAGCCCAATAGGAATTGTTGATTACCAAGTCCTTATTCAGCTGCTAGATGAGTCATCATATAGAAATGAGACTGATCATACTTGGAATTCACACCCTCATTTATTTCTCTCTGGAAGGAAATAACTAAGATTTGCTTAATTGAGATTACTGTATGCCCC
>NW_006360402.1:0-678 GCF_000327345.1 Myotis davidii
CAATCTCAGTGGATTTAAGGATGCTAAAATACATCCATGTATGTCAGTGAATCACAGGTTAAAAAATACCTGCCTGATTTAATTCATAGATGAAGATATCATTATTTACTTAGGAAGAGGATGACATTCGCTTTAAATACCTATGATTGCACCTCACTGTAATTGAACAATCAACAGCTGCAGTTGATTGACAGGGCTTTAAAATTTTTAATAATGCCATGTCTCAAGGAGGAAAACGCCAAATCCTCTTAGCCAGTCACCATTCAAAGTCAATAAATAGTGATGTAAATATTCAATATTATTTTAAGTCCTTTTGTATTGTCAAGAATGGATTTTATGATTTTTGAAATATAATTCTGTCAGAGAAGTCATATTACTCAAAATTTACATTAGGAATATTTGGAGATAAATATATTTATAGTTTGAGTGGCATAAATAATGTGTGGATTTAGCCAACCAACAATCTATTCTGAGCAGTTTGGTGATGGTATAAGGAGGGAATGGCTGGTGGTGAGCAGTGTTTACTGTGATTCTAACAGACAACAGCAGCTATGAAATGCAAAGTCTTAATGAAGAGGCAGCTCTATAGCTGCCTGTGGATACAATTACAAATGTTTTGGGAAAGTCACAGTAATTTGTTTTCTTCTAAGGGAAACCAAATAAATCTGAGATTTCATC
>NW_006360403.1:0-678 GCF_000327345.1 Myotis davidii
CTTCCTCTAAAAGTCAGTAGATAAAAATATAAAAAATAAAAGCTGTTTGCTTGGTGTGAACACCTTTAAAAAGAAAAAAAGGAAAGAAAATATGGATTATCCCTGTTCTTGCTTCCATTAGTTGAATAATCTGATCACATAAATTAAATTGCATGATACTTGTCAGTGGTCTTGATCATTAGCAATAACAGTTTGTGAGTGGTAGTGTTTTTCATTTCCCAGTGAGAACTGAAAAGGACCTATGGTTAGCCAGATTCAGTCCCTGAATCTTTCTATCTTCTGAAGAGATGTTTCTGAAATAGGACACTGTTGCTGAGCACCAAGTCTTTTTGCAGAACCGCCTCTATCAAGCTATTCAGAGAGCTGACGATATCTTGGACCTGAAGTTCTGCATGGATGGAGTTCAGACTGCTTTGAGGAATGAAGATTATGAGCAGGCTGCAGCCCACATTCATCGCTACTTGTGCCTGGACAAGTCAGTCATTGAGCTCAGCCGACAGGGGAAAGAAGGTCAGCATCCCAAACTGTTGATTTCTAGTTAACTTATAAGCATCTGTAATCTGAACTAGGCACACTCAAGCAGGAGAAGGGCATCTATTGGTAGGAAATTTTTTTGTTAGGTAATAGACCCTCTATGGGCCTAGATTATCCCAGGGCAGTGTTGTTATTCCTATTTTA
>NW_006360404.1:0-678 GCF_000327345.1 Myotis davidii
AGCCAAGGTTGAGAACCACTGCTTTAAGCATTAGTGGTTGAGAAAACAGAGAATTTAATTGTCTGATATTTTCTTTTTATAGCCTTTGATAGAAGTAGAACCCCAACCATCTAATGGATAATGGCACAAAGGGGTATTAAAGTTATATTAGGAATGTTTGCATCCCATTATTCAGGCTTCATCTTGAACAGATGTCTCAGCATCTTCAAACAGCATTATAGAGCAGGATGTCAGAGCAGCAGCCCAGGTAAAGGAAGATATGAGAGAAGTTAGTAATAGAAAGGTCAGTGAGAAACGTTAGCCAACCCAACTGTTAGTCCTAATTATCTAATGTGCTGTTAAGGTCATATCTTTATCATTGGGATTATTCTAGAAAGTCACTGATAATTTACATAACTTATGAGAAACTTGAATTCTGTAGCAATCTAGGCTACTGTAACAGGTGACTTTGCCAGAGTTTAGCAAATGCAGTGATGGGCCAAAGGAGGTGGTAGTTGCATTGAGGGTAAATTGAAGAAAATCCAGCAATCATTTTTTATTTTATCACTGTATCCCAATAACCACTTTATGTTCATTACAGGAAAAAAAAAATCTTGGCATCTGGCCAGCTCTCTCACTCTGAGGAATTAAGCTCAGTTCTGGGTCTTTAACATAAGCAGATTGTCTGGTTAAATGTGG
>NW_006360405.1:0-678 GCF_000327345.1 Myotis davidii
AGGCAAGCCTGCAAAGGGGGGTTGAGGTCTCCACAGCCCTGACTCTGGAAAAGTCCCCTCACCTGGCTGAAACCCAGGAAGGAGAAACACCTGCCTGGTATTTCACAGGAAAGCATGAGCACGAAAATGAGGGAATTTGCAAACCTGTAATTAATCTCATTAACAAGGTTGGGGATTTCATTTCAGATCAAATGGGAGATGCCATAGAAATCGATTTTCATTGTTCTGAAAATGACAAAAGATGAGCTGCCAAAATAACGTAAGGCATGACAGCGTCATCGAAATAAGTGTGTGGAGTCCCCAGGTGACTACTTTGAAAGGACACACGCAGGCATGCTTGTTCACACCCCAACCTCTTTCTTTTCTAGTGGCTGGAAGCTTCCGGGCCCTGGCTCCTCAAAGTATGGTCCCAAGACCAGGAGCCTGGGCCTTACCTGGCAACTGTTAGAAACGGGGACTCTGCCACCCAAACCCACGGAGTCAGAATCTGCCGCTTCCCAAGTCCCCAGGGGGTTTCCGAGTCCCCGGAAGAGTGAGAAGCACTGCACGCAAAGCTTGGGGTGGGAGGTGCCCGGCCACCTCTTACCTTGGGGAAGGCGTCAGGCCACAGGGTGGGGGCGCCGTGGTTGAGCAGGGCCTGCACCGTGCGCTGGGGCGCGGCCTGGGGCGCGCAGGCGG
>NW_006360406.1:0-678 GCF_000327345.1 Myotis davidii
GATGCTATAATGAACATGTGTTATTTTGTAGTAAGTTAACAGCAAAAAAATACAAAAATTTCCCAAGACCTTAAGTTTCTCTATCCCCATATATAAAATTCACTAAGCCAACGTTAGGAAACCTCACCCCATGTTGGGACACAATTAGTCACACAAAGGCTCCTTTAGCCCCCAAGAAGTGAGCCTACTTGGAAAGAGGCTTTCTGCCTTTTTGGGAGGGTGGAACATTCCCCAGGTAGGTTTAACTGTTTACCAGTCATAAGCAAGGGCCAATTAGGGGTAAACAAGGATCACAGGGTAAAGGAAAACCTCTGAAGCCTCAAATGCAACTACTAAGGCATGTGGAATCCAGTTCAGGAATAATACAAAGAATGCTCAACTGGCTTCAGGGATTTTGCCGTGACAGGTGTACTGTGGCCTACAGGCAGGCTGCAAAGTCTTGTAAGTTGGGCTGCCAGATTTTGATGAATGTATATCATTTATTTGTCCTACAACTGAAGAGATATTTATATGATGTCTTTTGGACAGAAATTTGGACAAGAAAGTTCAGACAATTAAAGTAAAATGGGATAGCAGATAAAATGTAAACCCAAATTCCTGTGTGCTGCAATGTGTGAGAACAATATGCATCTAAAAGAGAGTCATTTGGGCACAGGCAGCTCTAATTAGACAGTACTA
>NW_006360407.1:0-678 GCF_000327345.1 Myotis davidii
AGTATTATGTACTGTACATAATTGTACATGCTACACTTTTGCACGACTGGCAGTGCATAAATAAATGAGCAGGGAGCATATATAGTGTGGAGACGCTGGACAAAGGGATGGTTCATATCCCAGGCAAGATGGAGAGGGATGGCATGAGATTTTCTCATGCTACTCAGAACTGCACAATATTTAAAATTTATGAGTTGTTGATGTCTACCGAAAAAGTTTCCATTTAATATTTTTGGACTTTATTTGGAAAATTGTGCTTCTCTAGTCCACATTAGATAAGGGGGCAGATATAATAATCCTCCCCTAATCTGCAAAATGAAACTGAAGATAAGCAAGGGCCGCTATATAAAGGATTCATGGAGAGGAGGAGGGTGACAAGAAACGGAAAGTGCAAGGGCCAGATCAGAAGGGATTTATTAGTAGAAGGTGAAAACAGTTAATAAAGGGGGAAAGGTAAGCTCTTGAAGACTTACTGTTAGGATACAAAAGAAACTAGAAATTACTGAAAGGTTCTTTATGGTGATAAAGATATAAAGGGGTAAAGTCTAGGGAAGTTGGGTTATGGTTATGGAAATGGAGTCAAGAGTGTAGATCAAGGACATAACAGAGGAACTGTCTACATGGACTTAGTAATGAAACTGTTCTTTTTTTAAAAATACATTTTATTGTTTTTTTACA
>NW_006360408.1:0-678 GCF_000327345.1 Myotis davidii
TCTATCCACTGAGCCAAACCGGCTTCGGCCAGCATCTCTACTTTTATTGGTGTTCACTATTGGGTATATACATAGACCTTTTATCATAAGAAGAGTACCTTGTTGCTTTTTTTTTAATGTTTCAAATTATTATTTTAACCAATATTCCCAGCTACTGTAGGTGCATAATTACAGGAGAGCCACAAAGATCAGGATTAAAAGTTTGATATCTAATCATGGCTTCACCACCAACTTGGCGGGATGCCATTAAGTCCCAAAGTCCCTAAAATGTTTTCTTGTCAAATAAATGAAGTATATGCATCAGGAGGTTTCAGAGAAGGCTTCACGGGCAAAGCATGAGGAGAGGGTGAGATAGAGGGGAAGTAGGAGAGAGGAAAGGAGGAAGGAAAAGAGAGAGAGAGAGACAAAAAGAAAGAGGGTGGGAGGATAATGACAGGTTGAAAAGGGAAAAGAGAACGGTGTACATGAAATTCCTGCAGACGCTTCAGGAAATGAGGCCTAGAAACCAGGGCAGAGCGTTCATCAGATCTGATCAAGGCACAGATCCCAGGTCAGGAAGTATAGACTGTCAGGCCCATCACCTAGGAGAGATGGTGTGACATTGTCACGTGGAGAAGGCAGACTCTGAGAAACATCTGAACCAGCAAGAGGAAGAGCTATTTTTACAAACACCAACTA
>NW_006360409.1:0-678 GCF_000327345.1 Myotis davidii
ATGTAATGTTATTATCCAATATTACCAAATAGATTTAATTTAAAAAGGGAAGTGTAATGAATTCTAATAAGAATGATCATAAACCATGAATGACTGTCCAGTGTAATAGTAACAGGGTACCCAAAAGGACCTTTAATAAGATTTTGGCTTGTGTTAGATGATTTGATTGCTATGCAAGGAAGCAAGACCTTTTTCTGTATTGAATGCTGAGGTAAACTTTATTCTACCATTGGTGGTAATGGTTTTCTAGGAGGTAAAACCAGTGTAGTCAAGTGCAAGTTAATTTATAAGGATCTCCAGTCAGTGACATTAGAAAGGAGAGAGACTACTGGTCATTGTTATGATTTGGAACTATTTCTTTAGAGATATGAGCACAAAATATGCTTACAAATGATCCACAAACCCTGTTGCCTATTTCACTATTCACAGGTTTTTATTCACATGCTTAGACTTCCAGCACATATGAAATTGTGGGAAACGAGTAATGCCTACAACTTTGTATAAAGAGCAAAGAAATTAAACTTAAGAAATGTATTTACTAAAAAATTACTTATTGAAGGGGTTTTGTTCAAATGGGCACCACAACTGTTCTTTTGTGTTCTATCTTATGATGGCAGCATTACTTGCTATAAATTTGGGAAAACTTACAAACTAAAATGTTATGTACATGTGTATTTA
>NW_006360410.1:0-678 GCF_000327345.1 Myotis davidii
GTAATACTTTCAACAATAAAGGATTATAAAAAAAAGTAAAAAAGTCTAGGGGAGCTGGTGAGCACAGAGAGAAAGGATGCAGGGAAGGGAACAGATTGATGATCACCATCAACATAGAGGAAGAAAACTGAATTTTCAGGAAATCACAATGTGTTTAATAGTGCATTGTAAAGATAATATTATATTGATTTTAATAATTTCTTGGCAATTAAAGACATATTTTGATATATAAAATTTAAATATCATGTTAGCAAAAGAGAAAAATAGACACTTTCTTGAAGAAAATTATTTTTTACAGTTTCAGGTAAAAAAATATCAATTTTTAATCCACTATGGCCTTTCTAATCACTGAACACAAGAAAAAATTATGTAAGAGACAAAGAGAGTTCTTTGCATTTAGCAAAGAAAAATATATTTGTTTTATTTTTTCCTAATCTTCCTGAAGTAAATCTATTAAATATATAAAATTACATACAAAATCACATCAAAAATTTTCTGGCAATAAAATGACAACAAATAATAATTTAAATCCATGTGTTTAGACATTATAAAAAATGGAAAAACATACCAAAATTATACCATTCTTTTATTTGTATAATGAGTTTATAGATGATACTTTTTCTTCTCCTTATTTTCTTTATATGGTTAAGATACTTGATAAAAGTATAATAAAACATC
>NW_006360411.1:0-678 GCF_000327345.1 Myotis davidii
GAAATCAATAAAAATATATTTTCAAAAAAAGAGTGTAGATTTCCTGAGGATATGAAACATCTGTACCTTGTTTATCACTGTAAACATGTTCAGCACATGCCAGGCACTCCACTTAATTTATTATTGCTAGAAGTTAAACTGAATCACCTTTATTTTCATCTATTCTTGTCCTTGTGATCTGGGAGCATTTCTGAACCTTGTCTTCTACTGACTCAAACTTCTGTTATCATCTCCGGTAATTATCAAATTTAAAGCCTCTAATTTTACTACTCTTTTTCAATTGCATGTTATTTTCATTTTACTCATTTTTTGCCCAATTTTTATAATGTCCTGACATCTTTTTAGCAGTCCAAAAGTATACATTCTGAAAGCCTTCTGCTGTGGCGGCAAATCTATTTCAGAGTAAAGTGAGAAGCAGAGTCATTGGGAAGCAGATTGCTCTTTTGTTTTGTTTTTGGTGCTGTAATTAGTATTTCTAAATCCTATAATGTTTTTCTTTCTTTGACCATATCTATTAAGGCCTGGCTTGAATTTGGGCAAAAGGGTAAGATTAGATACTACAGGAATTGTTTGGCTGTTATTCACAGGACTACACCTGAATCCTTTACAAAAGAACTAACAGTGGAAGGCAAGAGAAAGGAGAGGTGAAAAGGAAGCTCTCAAGTTGGCCTGGAGGTC
>NW_006360412.1:0-678 GCF_000327345.1 Myotis davidii
AGTGATTAAGAATCATCCTTTCCTTTTTGGTGAAGAGTTTGGCCTGTGTCTGCTTTTCTCTCAATTGCTCTCATCTCAGAATTGTCCTTATGTCCGAGTTGCATATTTTAGAGTGGCAAACTCTGAACTCCTTCAGGCCTACACTGATCCAGCTGACTGAAGGGCACCTGAACCCAACGATTAGAGTAAACATTATTTCTATTAATAAACATGCATGTATTCCTTCACAGTGACACTTATGTTCATAAACAAACATGCCCTTAACAAGGTGATACTGCCAAAATCTTGTTATAAACCAGACAAGTAGGTTTATAAGATGAAAAGAATGTACTGAAAGCTAACTAAATCTCTGTCGAACAGTAATAGCTGCAGCGGATTCAGGGCCTATTATGGGGCAGGTGTTACACTAAAGCCGTTGTATGCATTAATTAAGTTATTTATTTCCAATAACACCACATGGATATTAATCCCATTTGCCAGACAGGTAACTGAGGTTCAAAGAGTTTTAGGTAAGTTTCCCAAGTAACACAGCCTGTAAATGGTAGAGCTGGGATTCTAAGTTAGGTAATTTGGCCCCAGAATTCAGGTTGAGTGTTCTTTAACATGACAGTGAACATAAAATGTATATCCGGCAGCCTGTGAGTTCAGGAGAGAAGAGTGGGTTCTGATGGGAGTGGG
>NW_006360413.1:0-678 GCF_000327345.1 Myotis davidii
AAAAAAAAGGACAGAGTAAATTGAGGAATAACTCAATTTATTAAAGCCTAATATTCTTATTTAATTCTCGTCTGCCGTATTTTGAATTTATACGTCATTTCTCTTTGTTGTTTAATCTATTTTAAAAGTTATTTTTTTCCTATTTAGAACAAAATTATGAAAATCATCATAATCAACTTTGATTATAGGAGGTATATAAAACGTTTGTAAAATTTAGAGAAAAATCCTCCAAAGCCTACCAAGCAGAAATGAATACTTTAACTTTTTCCAACTTATACAGGACTGTAGTCTACATATGTGCCCACACAAATACACATACATGCTCTGTATCTAAGTTTGGTGCCTGCCCTTCTCGAGACTTTTTTTTATAGAACCCACCTCATCAGAGTGCCTGAAGAAGACTATAGAAACATTATGTTTTATGCTTTGTCTTCTGGATCCGTAAGTCACTATTCTCTGAGTGGCAGTACAGTCAAATGTGCTCTATTATGATGTATGCATTCCACAAAATTGCACAACACAACAAAACAACACATGGCTTATGAGAAAAATGAGTCAGGACACAACACTCAAAAACTTCGTCAGTGACATTAAAAAAAGAGTTAGGAACCTAGTAAAAACAGGAGTACAGTGTTACACATGTTAAATGGTTAAGGAATAGTTTACCTTTAAAAAAAA
>NW_006360414.1:0-678 GCF_000327345.1 Myotis davidii
ATATATTTTTTAAAAAGGTGTGAGCGAAACAATGATCACGGGCCACTGAAGAGGTATTAAAAATTGTCGATTTGGATAAAGGGAAAGCAGTTAGCTAGTGACAGCCATTTTGGAGGCAATGGAACAAGTAAAGATGCTACATACTGACCTGAAAGACACCCTTCATCTGAATGCTAAAAGAGATTCCTTTGAGCTAGTGGGCGGTGGTTTGATAAATTGAAGAAAAGAAGTGTTTATAGATTAGACATGTGCAGTATATAAGAAAGGTTTTAATGGAATCATTTTTGGTGTCTGAAACAGATTAATTCAATTGACATGATTTCTAATGGGGGGAAAGTGATTCGGTTTTCACACAAATTCCTTCTCAAACAGCCTTCCTGAACAAATTAAGTTTGAGAGCTGAGGTTCTACTGTACAAAAAAAGAGAAGAAAATCAATAAACATCCTCTGTGAGAATTTTGTAAAAAAGAATGACCACAAACCAAAAATGACTGGGATGTAGCAGTAACAGCACACTTAAACAGATTTCTTTCATTTCCTTTGTGATAGTTGATTTGATTGCCATTCAGGAAAACAAGACATTTTCCTGCGCTGCATTTTGTGAGGGAATGAACTTAATTCTACCTCGGGTAATGATACCATTTTTATATAGAGCACAGAATATATGATTTGCCAAAC
>NW_006360415.1:0-678 GCF_000327345.1 Myotis davidii
TTTCATTTATCTTTCTTCTTTCAGTCATCAAATATTTTGGAGCAACTATGCACATTCTTTCTCCAGCAGCCCTTGTGATGCCTAAGCACGAAGAGGGAGGCCAACTCAGATAACTAAAGAAAAAAATGAGGGCTATCCTTTCAAATCATAAATTAATGAATTAATTTTTGCACTTATTTTTAAAATGCATGGCAACATTGCAATAATAAATGTAAACTTTATACATTCAACAGCTAGAATTTGAGACACAGAAGTTGGATTCACAAATATTTTACTTCTAGCACCTCTGATCAAGATAAAAAGTCTTTATCCAAACATCAGTTTTGAGAGTAGGAATGTATACAAACGTCAATTTGCTAATTACTGTTGGTACTGTGAATTTAAGTATCTAGCCTTTCATCTTAACTCATACACTGAACTGCATTCTCGTAAGGTATACAATCCTTGGACTCTTCTATTAATTACAATTAGTAAGTTACTGTACTCTTGGATGCCCTTTAAAACAACGGTCATTTGGAAGCCCACTAAAGACTCCTTAATGGGTTGACAAAATTCAAGCATCTTCTAAATATGCCTTTCTTACTCCATCATGTATGTAGCCTGTAACTCATGAAACAGTTGCAGGGAAACAGTGTCATCCTCTCCTAGGGTACCCTTGTTTGTAGGGAGCTCCAAGGA
>NW_006360416.1:0-678 GCF_000327345.1 Myotis davidii
ACCCACAGGTTGAGAACCACTGTGTTAGAGCCTCGGATGCAGAGGGAAGGCCATGAAATGGGTCTCAAACCTTCTTGGGCCAGGGAGGAGCTAAGGTGGAGAGCAGCACTTTGCAGGATTTTTAATAAAGCCAGGGGAAAATAGTTGTGAGCTTCACTATAGAAATTGCTATTTTTTCCCCTTCTACTTCCCATATTCAACTTTGCAAAACATATGCCGAGGGACTGGCTCATGCTGGATCCCCGTGTAAATCCACCACGTCCAGGGCCAGGCCCAGCCTTGCAGGCACAGAAGCTCCACTCTGCCCCTGCCTCCGAGTTCTTTTTCCCACAGAGATGCTGACTTACCCTAAGTAGGCCCTGGTGCTACGTATATATCAGTTTTACTATTGTTTTTCCTTCCCTATACATTTATCTGACAGAGCATTCGATGTTTTGACAAAAGTTTTCTAAGTTCACAGAAGGGTAACTTTTCCCACTGATTAAGGTCACTTTACAAAGTGCCGGCTTACATGGTCACATATATGAACAAAGAGAGGACTGTCTACTCTATTTTCAATGGGAACATGAATTCCAGGTGTCGACGTGAGACACATCCAAACCTGCAAAGAATTTTTATAAGATTTTATTTGAGCCGAAACTGATGACAGTCGCTGGGAAGCAAGATCTCAAATGCTCT
>NW_006360417.1:0-678 GCF_000327345.1 Myotis davidii
ACATTTTCAAATAATGGTTATAATTTACCAGTAATCTTTAATCCTAAATCCAAAATTCAAATACATAGCTAAATCAGTCAAATTATATCCTCATTACTGTTTTATATGGTATGTATTCACATACATACACGTGACTCTTTCTCCTCCTCTCAATATTTTTCTTCCTCCTGATTCTCCTTGTCTTCTTTATCCTACCCTGACTCCTTTTTCTTGTAAAGTCAAAGGAAAATGTCAAAATTCATTAGACTCAGATAGCTAGATGATTAGTTTTCCCACAAAAGCAACTCATCTGATGTCATGAAAAGAACATGGGATCGGGGTTTAGAAGGACCTAGGTTTGAATCTCAGATGAGCTCCTAACATAGTTTTAGCAAATTAGATATTTATTAATTATTTTTCTCACCTTTAAAGTAAAGATAAGTATATCCATCACTCAGGGATTTTGGAAAGATCAAATGAAATAGAAGAGACAATATTTATAATATAGCATTGGGCATAAAGTAGGTGCATGGCCAATTTTTATTCTCTCCTTTTTTCTAATCTTCTTGTCTTTGATAATTAGATTTAGAAATAAATCATTATATGGATACTTCATTTATTTATGCTAATCACTTGGCCTTTATATTTTCTGATAGACCCCAAATACATAAATTAATAGATACATATAGGGGGGAAACC
>NW_006360418.1:0-678 GCF_000327345.1 Myotis davidii
TTTTTTTTTCATGTATATATCCAATACTCATATCTTTATAGCAATTGAAAACATATTTGTTTCTTCTATCAATTATTCTTTTAATATTTGAAGATAGTCATTGTATATTATTTAGCCTTTTTCTTTTCAGGAGATTCACTATTATCGTAGTAGGAATCCTGAAAATTAAAACCATTAGGAGAACTTTTTGGATGAAGCTATTAACTCTGGGAACCACCTGTTTAAACATCTGGAATCCACCTGGTAGAGAAGATTACATATACCTTTAGCATAGATTCATTTATTAGGTTAAATGCATTGAAAGAGTTCAAATCCCTAAGTACAGGCAACTTAAAACAAGTCAGTTTTCACTATAGAAACAGAGGACAACTCAAAAGAACACCTTAGTCTCCATGATGGTCACTCCAGTGAGATGCTGAAGGCAGTCATCTTGAACTCTCTGGAGCAAATTATTTGGATGAAAATTCAGAAAATGAAAAGTAGCTAAAAGCCTGTTCTAGTGTTTTATGAAAATTTCCAGTGTTAACATTGTATACGTAAAGGGTAAAGTTAAAGTAAGTGTGAACAAGGTTTGAAAAACATGTTCATATTAAGTTGTATGGCATGCATTTTTGTAGTTGGTGTACAATATTATATTACTTATACTAGTTTCAGGTATACAATATAGTGATTCAACAT
>NW_006360419.1:0-678 GCF_000327345.1 Myotis davidii
GCATCTGCTCCCTGGTGGTCAGTGTACGTCATACCTACCAGCTGGTTGGCAGGTTGCTTAGCCTTTTACATATATAGATGATGTCAATCAACTCTCACTACCATAGCTGTTGAAAAAAACATCATGTAAAGTGTCTATTACAGCACCAGGCACAACCAAGACCTTCTGGGACTGGAATACATACCGATTTACCAATTACTATTTTTTTTCCCTTGGCCAATTGTTTTAATCCCAGTTGGCATGTCTCCAGAGCAGAACGATTAGTTGGTCCTATTTCTTCTTTGTGCCAGGCACTGTCCTAGGCCCAGGGTCTTCAGAGATGAGGAAGAGGAAGTCCTTGCCTATGAAAGCACTGCCAGTTCTACTCAAATGCATCCATTCAGTAAACATATTTTAATACCTACTGTGTACGAAAGCCCTGTACCTGTAGGGAGTATACTGTGATGAGTCAGTCACTAATTCATTCCACATTTGTGGGTCATGTGTTGTGTGCCAGGTGTTGTTATGAGTACTGTGTGTAGAAAGCATGTAAGACAGCTTCTCCCTTTGAGAAGCTCACAGTGCAATAAAATATACCTAATGGTGGGGAAAGTACATGGAAAGAGAATATAATTTGGTTGAGAAAAGGCACCTGTTTTGCTTAGGACAATGGTTCTCAAACTTCTGGCCCTTTAAATA
>NW_006360420.1:0-678 GCF_000327345.1 Myotis davidii
ATGGCACAGTGTCCTCCCTGGCAAATACAGGAACAAAAGCAGGCACTTCACACACAGAGAGATATGCTGTCCCACCATCGAAAGAATGCTGTTTGCCTGCTGCCTGGACCACAGTGCACCTTAACAATGCAAACAAATACCCTTGGAGGAGCCATCATTTTTAAGGGCAATTTGATTGCAGAAAGGCCTGCATGTGCTGTTGTCCCCTTACAACTGTCTGATAATCCTCTCCTGTCACAGACTGACAGGAGCTGCTATTTTACTTCCACCCACTGGGGCAAACCTCAGGAGAATAGTTATCTCTCAATGGGCTGCAACAGCAGGGCTATTTCAAGACCTCACGCCATTTTAAAGGGATTATTTGTCCACACAGACACATAAATCGCCATGGAGCATCTTTTCTGAAGTATACGCTGGTCTGTAGGAGTCCTAGATAATTCCAATTGGGCTGACATCGCTGCGAGGGCTTTGTACATCTAGCCAGACAGAGAAGTTAAGTACTCTCTCAGGATAACATGTCATAATAAAGGTGGAGAACATTTTCGAAGATGTTAAGGCATTGTTATAAAACCCATTTAATATAAGCAAACGTGCCTTAATATCTTAAAAAATATTGCTCCCAATCGTTTCTTTTATTTTAATGCAGTTGAAATGGTAGAATAAAGCATATTCTTTTTT
>NW_006360421.1:0-678 GCF_000327345.1 Myotis davidii
TGATCAGTTATAGAGCATGGCTAGGGAGGGAGTGCTATTTGATGTTTCAAATAGGAAATTATTATTTGAGAAGGTGATAAATCCAAAGTATATTCAAGGCATCTGGACAACCTAGAGGCATGAACACACAAATAAATAGCACAACTAAGGCATATTACTGTTACAACTGAATCCATAAGCAAGAAAGTGAAAAAAAGGTCTGTTTTGATACTGAATTGCTTTATATTCTTTTCTAAATAATATTACTCATGCTTTTCATTGCTTCATTAATTTTTTCAATTTTTTTTTGTTGAGAAAAGTAACTATTCTTTCAGAAATAGCCACAGGCTACGTTTGAAACATCTTACATGAGCTCCTTTTGAATTATTTATGTGAGAACATTTCTATAAATATCCAGAAATAAGGTGTCTTTCTGTCAACATAATTAAAAACAACCGATTGCATTTCTCTAAAAAGAAAAACTATTTCAACTGAATCCGGACTTGAAAAACATCTCCCCATTTTTCTTTCCACAAATCAGAGAAAATTGGGGGGATGGAGGGACTAGAACTATAATAAACCCTTCCTTACTCTATGCTCATGTCCATTTGTGACTATTAGGGATTATAACCAGAAGGCTGGCAGCTGTCTACTCAACTAGACTGAACATTTTTCTAGACATGCTAAGCTCTCGGGTGG
>NW_006360422.1:0-678 GCF_000327345.1 Myotis davidii
TGAAACAGAAAAATACATTTCATGTATAACTAGCAAGTGGAGGAGGGAGCAGGCTCAGGTATTTAGTGAGACTAGATACATAAAGTTAAAGTTTATGTTGATCTTCATCAATTCCTTCTTCCTAGATCTACCTTGAGGGCTTGCATTAATACACCTTCAATGAAGAGAAAGTTTAGACATCCTTTCATTGCATCTGAGATAAGTGTGCAGGAAAACGATTTTTGGCTTCTTTCTCAACTATTTAACCACCTACTACATTTCTTTTTTTAACTTCCAAGAAGTATTTAGTTTATCAACATACACAGCCTTGGATTCATGTCTCAAAGCTGGAGAATAAATTCCTTATAACTATTAGAGGCTCCACCCAGTTAAAGTTAGACATAACCCCTATATCTCTTCATATATATTGGGCTGGGGTTTTGAGAGCATCTGTTGAGGAGCATTGCAAGAGATGTGCTAAATGAGGTCATTTGCATCATATCGTGGGGACAGCAAATTAGGTATACAATATCATCTTGGGAAAGTTCATTCATTTGTTCATTCAACTAGATATAGATTTATCCAATCAACAAACATTTATTGCACTATGGTATGCCATAACTGGAAAGATTAATAAAAAATTGTGCTGTTTCAAGAAATTTAAATAGTAGAGCAGGAACGTATGGAATGACTGACAAA
>NW_006360423.1:0-679 GCF_000327345.1 Myotis davidii
TGGCTCACGAGGCGCAGTTTGCCGACCACGGCTCTAGGCGATGAAGTCCTTTACCTGTGTTTGCTTATTGCATCCTCACAGCAAGCCCATGAGGTAGACACAGTCGTCACCCACATTTTACACCTGAGATGCACGAGGCACCGAGAGGCCCCGGTGAGCAGGAGGGCCAGGGTTTCACCCACACACTTTGGTTCTTCGGTCCACACTCAACCAGTGGCACCCCAGGGGCGTGTGGTGGTGAGAGATGGAGGATTTTTATCACTGACACTGTTCAGAATAAAAAGCAGCCGGAAAGTTGGCAAGCTGATCCTCAATTTCATATGGAAATGCAAAATCCATTTGGAAAATTCCAAAACAATCCTGAAAGAAGCGAGCCAAGTTGGAGGGCTGGCATCTTCTTGATTTCAAAACTTACTCCATGTCTGTCGTCATCAGGACAGTGTGGCTCCTGCATGAGGGTAGACTCTACATCAGGGGCAGAGAACTGCGAGTCTGGAAATAAGGCCTTACACTTACAGTCAACTGAATTTCCCCCGTTCCATTGGGAAAGAACAGTCTTTTCAATAAATGGGGCTGGGACAATTACACGTCCACAGGCCAAAGAAGGAAGTGGGACCTTTATCCCATGCCATATGCTTACACTCCAAATGGATCAAGACCTACATATAAGAGCTAAAAC
>NW_006360424.1:0-679 GCF_000327345.1 Myotis davidii
TTTTTTAAAAATAAAGTCATAAGGAATTAAAAGTTTATCAGATTTGGTATTCAAAAGGAGAAATTAAGTAATATGGAGAACAATAGTGTGGTTAACAACAAAATAATTGGAAAAAAATAAAAATAAGTATCAAGAGAAGACTGAAGTTTCTTTAACGAAGGAATTCTTAGTCCTGACTGATCATCAGAATCAGCTGAAGAGTTTTGAAGCAATTAGACTGAACACAATTCAATAGGTCTAGACTGGAAACCAGGTATCTTGAGGGTTGGGTCTAGTTAGGAAGGGGGGTGCAACATGAAACAAGATAGGCCACCAGCAGAAAGGTGTTCACGCTGGAACACTGCAATATCACAGCACTCTATACTTTTGTATGCGTTTTGAATTTTCCATAAAAGGTTTCCATAAAAGCAATAGATGAAAACGTCTCCATTCTGATAATTTCAGGTTTTTAAACAAAAGAGTTACCTTATAACGTAGGGTTTAATTAATTTGCATGGAATCCTGTAAAAAACATGAGAAACTGCTTTTTGGTTTCTCTCTATGAAAAGCACTCAACATGCTTTGATAAGAATCCTTGCACTGGTTTGTTGACTGTGCAAATAGCACCACCAAGCTGCTATCATGATTCATTTAGAGAGAAGAGGTAATCTATGATTCACAGAAAATAAACTATTTTTTT
>NW_006360425.1:0-679 GCF_000327345.1 Myotis davidii
TTTTTTTTTAAAGAGACTGTTGTAGTAAAGGGTCCCTGGTTATGGTAAACAGTAATGATAGGGATGGGCATATGGAGCAATTGATTCATGCTTATTTAATCTCTTTCAAGGGTAAGGCTTTAAAAAATATTTTTCTGTTCAAGGCAGCATGAATTTCCATTGAGCAGCTAGCAAATGGAGTGGGTAACTGTCAGCTGGAAAGAATGGCAAACTGAAGTCTGTACCAGAAGTGAGTCCAACCAAGTGAGAGGAGCTGAGTACAAGCACATGAGTTAGAAAGTTCTTAAAACAGACTTTTTAGGCGTGGATCCTGGTTTCTCCAGTTTGTTCCAACACTAGAAGAAAGACTGGCTGTGTTGGATTTACTGAGTTGCAGAATGCATGTTTCTCTGTCTTTGCAAAGCAGATTAACTTGTCTCACTGTGACCCAGGTTTCTCCGTTTGTTATATGAGAATGTAATAGCAATTCTGTGCATACTCAAAAAAATATATATGAATATATTTATTATATGTAAGTATAAGTAGCTTATAAGAATGCCTGGCATATATATAATAAACATCAATATTTGCTCTTATTGATGTTACAGTAATAATAATTATTGTTATTGTTGACCTGTAAATTAGCTGGTATTATAGGAAAATATATTAACAGCATGGTCTCATGTAACAAAATTGCGTC
>NW_006360426.1:0-679 GCF_000327345.1 Myotis davidii
CTATTTCGACTTAGTTTTAAATAGCTTATAAGTTAAAAGTATTACAATGTAAGAGGAAAAAGAAGTTAAGTTCTTTAGTTCTTGAATACTGTGTGGCAAATGCCCTAAATGTTTTATCCTGTTAGCCTTTTCACCCTGCTTCCCCCCTGTGTCCCCAGAATAATTGATTATCCATGTAAGATTGTATAAGCATTGCAGCAAAAAAGGCAGAAAACAATGGACCAAGATAATGAAATTTCACATTTTGCCTTGCCTTTTTCAAGCCAACCTAAGTTACGAAAACTTCACATAAAAACCTTTGAAATTTCATCATGGGTTTTGTGAGAGGGGAAAGTTGACCTAGAAGCACTTGACTTATAACTTGGCGGCTACTGAAAGGCTAGCCTCATAATTCAGTGGTCCAGTGACAGCTCTGCCTATAAACCAGGTCTTCATTTCACTGACATTTTCAGGTTTAGTCTCCTTGAAAATGCTGACAAAAGTGAAGCATATAATTTCTCTGCTTGGGAGAGTAGTGGTGATGTTTATGGAACCATTTGCTGTCTCAGGGGTAATCTCCGGATAATTTGGATTAACCTTATCAGGTCTCTAGATACCACACTACCCAGGGTTGATGATCTCCAGAATAACCTTTCCACATCTTAAAGTTTTTACCCTGACACCATGTTTTATCAAAAAA
>NW_006360427.1:0-678 GCF_000327345.1 Myotis davidii
ATAATTGCTTTCAGTGTTAATATTTGAATGTGTGAACATTTCCTTTGGCCCAAGTGTTATTTCTTTTGTTCCTTGAACACTCATCTGACAAACAGGCAAATGGCAATCACACTTAGCCTGCAGTCTGCAGTTCCCAGAAAGGTTTACAACTTCCTAACTAGAAGTCACCAAGTGACTCACTGTGGAAAGAAATGGGAAAAACCAACTCTAGCGGGGTATGGGAAAAAGAATTGCAACTCTTTCACATTTGGTGTTTAGAGACGGTTCTGTTAGCTAACATATATATGTTAGATTCTATTTTTGAGTGCTTTCATATATCAACTCACTGAATATTATCAACTCTGTGAGGTAGTACTGTCATTGTGTTGTAGGCAGTTTGACAGATATGAGCAGAGCAAGGTGGATGGGCCAGGTACAAGGTTAGCAGGGTAGAACATCCTGGACATCTAGCTATGAAAAAGAACTGGTAGAGCAGATATTGGAGATAAGTATTGTTATTCAGGACCTCACCCCTAAAATCCCCTTTTCACCCTAGAATACCTCCAGTCATACAGGTCAGATTCTTTTGGTCTTTTCTCCCCTGGCATGTGGTTAGTCATGTGATAGTTACCCCACCCTTAGAGGAGAAAAAGGGGGCTGGACAGGCCCTGATAGGTCAGTTTGAAGAAGAAAGCAGTT
>NW_006360428.1:0-679 GCF_000327345.1 Myotis davidii
CCGTCTCAGGAATGATGAAGTAATTTATGTCTGACCAGCCAGCTAATAAAGGGCTGGGAGAGAAAACTCCTGGTGTTCAGGTTCTGAAGCCAAGGTTGTCCCCAGTCCACATGGCCACCACAGGGAGATTCCGATTACCAGGGGCCAGAGACATCAAGCACAGCGCCTTCGATGGAAGGAGGGCTTAGTAAATAGTTGATGAATAAACAAATAAATGTGTTTCCTGAAAATATGGCCCTTACCTAAACATTGGTTTTTATTTTGTTTTCAGTCTGTGATCCTTTTTCTACCTCCAGTTATGCGTCTGTACAACCCTGGACCACAAAGTTCATTTAATAATTGGAAATAACTTTCTCATACATGGGACATTTTAGTTAAACATTCTAAATAACCAAACATACCAGAGTCCAATTTATTAACTCTGTTCCCCCCCCCCATTTTTTATGATACTATATTGTGTCTAAGTTACTACCAATGATCAGCTCTGCTATGAAAATTTCATAGGATAAAAGTTTTAAGTTTTAAAAGTGAATCAGGCCTCTGTGTTACAAATTCTGTAATTTCAAAATGCTGCAAAGTTATTGTATAATAATATATTATGGCACAGAGGAAACTTACTTTTTTGTTTACAGTATTATTATTTTTCAAATTTTTTTCTTTATTGATTAAGGTATTACAT
>NW_006360429.1:0-679 GCF_000327345.1 Myotis davidii
ACAGAGTACGGGATTAACAGCTCCCCGGAGAAGACGGCCCAGGCTTTAAACAGAAGAGGATTCATACGTGGGAGGATCACTCTTCCTTTCCGGGTCATTGCTGTCTCTAATGCAATGGCAGCGGAGCGGATAATTTCCGAGGCATTTCTAACTCAAATAATGGACTTGGAGGGAGGCAGGCGAGCATCGTTGTTGGTGTCTGGCCTTTGGCATCAGAGACCCGGGTTCTCACCAGGTTCTGCCACTTACTAGCTGTGGGGGCTGGCAGTAGATACTGAGCCCCCCAAAATACTCTATTTTCTTACTCAGCTATGAATTGTACATCTACCATAGGAAAGTTTTGAATATTAAATGAGATCATGAGTGCAAAGAGTTTTGCATTGTGCTTGGTACATAGTAAGAACTTAATACATATCAGATTTTTTTTTTTTAAAAAATGGACACTTTTACAATATATTCTGGGGTAGGGGGAAGTGGAGTGCTGATGAACGTGGCCAATCTCAGTGTGGCTGACATGACGGAGAAGGCAGTCTCCCTCCTGTAGGATCTCCAAAGACTTGAAGTGCTGCATTGCCACACGCATTTTCAAACACAAAACAAAGTATACTTTTACCTGTACACCGGTCACTTAGGGTCCATCATGAGCATCTTACTGTTCTTGCTATATTGTATATTGATG
>NW_006360430.1:0-678 GCF_000327345.1 Myotis davidii
TGTCTTCTGGCCAGTGT
The DNA here is from genome assembly GCF_000327345.1 of Myotis davidii. NCBI lineage: Eukaryota > Metazoa > Chordata > Mammalia > Chiroptera > Vespertilionidae > Myotis > Myotis davidii. Next base: position 18 of record NW_006360430.1, read on the forward strand.
GGTGTTTTTATTTTAATGTGATCAGGTGAGACTGGACATGAAAATGGTGCTGACACTCTGATTTTTATGTAACTCAAATTGCTTATACAGACAGGTTCCCCTCTCCCCCCAAAAAGTGTGAGCATTGAATCACATAATTGTTATAATAAAAGGTTAGGTACTCTTGAAAATGAGTTATAATTTTAATTTCTATCTTAGTTTGGGGTTAAATTTGTGAGGTAAGGAAATTCTTATCCACAAGCCTAGATACCTGCCCTATATAACATTTTTTAGGGAAATGCTTTTCAGTTACCAGACAACTAATTTTCAAATGGATATTGGGGATGCAATCCAGCCTAAATTGGAAACTATCTGCTCTGTATATATACTGTAGAGCTCACTTCTAAAGACAATCAATTGTTCCATGAAAGTTCTTACTGAAAATCTTTTTTGGAAATAATGCAAAGGAAACACCATGCCTATACTTCTGTCTTATTCATGTTATTCACCATTATGAAGCAGACACCTAACTCAATACATTGCCCATAGTAGAAGCTCAACAAATACTGGCTGATCATCATTTTTCAGTAGAAAGTCTTCATTATGTATCTTTCTTCAAATAACAGTGCTTGTAGGAGCTTCATAATTGATTGAGTTGAGACCTTTTATGAAGAAAACAAAA
>NW_006360431.1:0-679 GCF_000327345.1 Myotis davidii
CAAACAAACAAACAGAAAGCCTCTCTCCACTTCTCCGATGCCTCTCAAACCTGGGCATCTGATGCTTCCCTCCCCTCTTTCCATCCGGATCTGCTCGTCAAGTTTGCTGTCCTTCAGTAGATCTTCTCCCAGGACTCTGGTTTCCAAGCTTCTACCCCTCGTTTTGATACATAATTATATGCTAACATCCACAGCTTAGCTGCTTCCTGCAAGGATGTATTATTATTTCAACTAAGAAACAGACTTCTGGAGAGCAAACCCATGTCTTACTTGCCTTCTCTATAACCTTGAACACCCAGCCCAACAGACACACAGTCGATTCTCAAGAAATACTGTTGAACGAACTTGATATAGATACAATTTACAGGGGATTTTTTTGTTCTTTAATTATAAAATGGTTCAAATACTATATATCAAACTCCAGGGAATAACAAAAAATACCCTGATTTTACTTTTAAACTGTTACTATATTGTCATGTTGACTTCCAAATTTTTTAAGGCAATAAAACTTTACAGATGCTATTGAAGTTACTCCCTGATCTCACTTTCTATTCTCTTGCCCTAGAGGCTTTCATTTAGCTATGTCCTCACCATCAATGTTTTAATACACTAACTACTCATATATGTGGCCATAAATGCTACTTTTTGTGATTTTTTAATTTATGTAAATGTTCATACC
>NW_006360432.1:0-678 GCF_000327345.1 Myotis davidii
TCAAATTACAGGTTGTGACCCATTAGCAAGTGGTAAAATCAATCATGAATTGTGATTTTGATTAAATATGGTCATAAATTCTCTGATTCTTCCTTCATTAAGAAAAGGAGTCCGTGTCTCTTACTTTTGAATCTTGGTTGCCATAGTAACTTGTTTGACCAGTAGAAGGCATTGGAGTGTGGCTCTGGGACTTCAGAGGCTAGGTCATAAACCAGCTTGCAGCTTCCACTCAGGTCTCATGGAGGCCCATTCTTGGGACACTCTCTCTAGGAACCTGGATGCCACATAGTGAGAACCCACACCACATGGAAAATCCAAGAATAGCTGCTTAGTTCACACCCAGAGCTGAGCTCCCAGCTGAGAGCCAGTGTCTACTGCTGGCCATATACGAGAGGACTGCAGGGTAGCCAACACCACTGAACCGACAGAATTCTGCAGCCCCAGCCTATGTTTGTGATTGAATGAAAAACCGCAAGCAAGAACCACCCAATGGAGGCTAATCAACCCATAGAACTGCTTGAAATAATAGCATGCTGTTTTTAAGTCCTAAGTGATAGATAACCAGATAGAAAGAGGCCAAGATGATTTTTTAGTGAAACAGAATTAGAATAGAAAAACAATAGAAGGATATAAAGATAAGTGTTGTTTTATTTTTAAACATATTTTTATTGATTTCAG
>NW_006360433.1:0-679 GCF_000327345.1 Myotis davidii
CGACCCCCAAAGGGGCGCAACCCATAGGTTTCGAACTGCTGCCCTAACAGTGGCAGTGGGGTAGGGACAGGGTGTTTTTGAGACCTGTGTCCCATCGGCCCTCCTGTCCCCCAGGACGGGCACAGCCAGCGCCCTCTTTTGGAGTTGCCTTCCTACCTGCTGCGGGAGCCTCTGAACTTGATCATTGTCGACAGTTGCCCCTGGAAATCGCTTCAGTTTTGAGTAGCAGTCAGAATCTGTCAGGCTAGTGTGGAGTGTCAGGAGGAAGAAACCACCAGATCATATCCTCTTTTCTTTTCTTTTCTTCAAAACAAGAAACTTCATTACAGTGTAAATATTTCTTACACATCTTAGAACTAGGTCAAGAGGAAGTTCTGAGTGTGGTACTCGGCTATTTGAATGAGGGCTGCATTACTGGAGGGCAGGACTCATTTGGGGTTTCAGATGGTTGCCAAAAACACTTCCAGTCATACTATCTCTAGGTTCTAAAACCCACTCTGTGGGGTGAAGTGAGTCCTTCCAAGCCTCCATGTCGAAACTGCTGCTCTCTGCCTCCTGGGCCTGCAGCATGGCCTTGTAAGCACCGGCCTCGAACTCCAGTGCTGAGGAAGTGGCAGGAGGATCAGGTGTGCAGTTGTGAGTACAGGAAGCAGTTTATTCCTGTATCATTATTTATTAA
>NW_006360434.1:0-679 GCF_000327345.1 Myotis davidii
GGCAAATCCATAGAGACAGAAAGTATGTTACTGGTTGCTGAAGACTGGGAGAAGGTGGAAAGGGGAGTGGTCGCTAATGGGTATAGAGTTTCTTTTTGGGGGATAAAGATACTCTCGAACTAGATGGTGGTGATGGTTGCACAATTCTGTGAATATCTAAAAACCACTCAATTGTACACTTTAAAAGGGTGAATCAATCTTATGGTATGTGAATTATCTTAATCAAAGGAAGCGTTTTGAGATTGTGTCTGCCAGGAGAGGTTCTGTGAGTAAGAAAAGACATTAAGTCTGTAACTCATGCCACGGAACTGCATTTGAGGAAGAAAGCAATTTTTGAGGGCCTCATTTTTCCAGCGGGCTGTCTGCTTGCCTCTATTCACTAGATAATTGGTCATGTGTGCTATTTACCTAACCTGGGTGCACAGCTGACAGATGATAGTGACTGCAACCAAAAGACCCAAAGACATGGTTTTCCAAAACTCAATTCAGAGGGACACGATGTGATGCATGTGTGTGTGTGTGGCAGGGGGAAGTTGGGGGGTGGGCAAGTGTGTGTGTTTTCTTCTGTAATAAATTGTTACAGATCTCGTATTGCAAAAAACTTTCATTCTAGTACGTGAATGTATAAGATGGTAGATGCTACTACGAATCTGAAACTCTCCAGATAAGGCTTGGGGAA
>NW_006360435.1:0-679 GCF_000327345.1 Myotis davidii
TGAGCAGTTCATATAGTATAGGGTACAAAATAAATGGTTCATATCAGGCTGTCTGTGTTAACATTCTAATTCCTCCTTAACTCTTGGACTGGGGTCTTGTTGAGTTTTGAAGTGTGGGTGGGGAAATGGTATTGGTGTAGCTGGGAATGAAGAGGTGCAGAAAAAGTTTTAATAGGATGTAAGTCTACCCCTATTTCAACAAAAACCTCCTCCCAGGAAAAGGGATCAGGGTCCATGAACCTAATCACCATTTCCACACTATGAGAAGAAGATAGGATATTATTATTTTTTTAAATCTTTTTGCGATGAAATGATTAGTTTAAGCTCTCACACTCTAGGTTTCTGAGATGCAATGTCTGTTTCCATGGGAACGGCAGTGGCAGGCAGCCCCTGAATTGTCAGGTGCTTCTAATAATCTGGCGGAGCTCCTGTCTGAGTCCAGGCTAAGTTCTTCCTCCAGCATCTCTGGTCATTTAGCCTCCCTTGCTTCTGAGTCCATAGAGATACCTTGAGGTATAGGTAGTTGAAATAAGTTATATTGAAATGATACACATAGAATAGATATAACATATATTATTATATATACGCTTTTTATGGGAGTAAACAATGATTAAAAAAAGTGATTTAAGGAAGGCCCTATAGCAGCGATGGTGAACCTTTTGAGCTCAGCGTGTCAGCA
>NW_006360436.1:0-679 GCF_000327345.1 Myotis davidii
AGGCCAGTTTGATTGGTCAGAATGAGGCAGCCTTGCACAGTGGCAGGACAAACAGCTAGCCAGACCGGTAGCAAAATGGCTAGGGAAAGTCAACTAGGTCCTGAGTTCTGAAAAGCAGGAGGCCTCAAGAGATTAAGTAAAAGAGCAATATAATTGAGAGAGGTAGGCAAAAACCAATTCAGCTTCATTTAACCAGTATATAGAGAATGCCCATTACATGCCAGGATTTGAGATAGATTGTACTTTTGAGTAATCTTTGGAAGACAAAGATAAAATACGCCTATACTTGTCCTTCTGAGAGATGTTATAGACTATCAGAGGAAACATGCATTTGAACAGATTACACCACAACACAATGAAAAGTCCTTTGATAGAGATGTAAGGGAGGCATATAAGATGACCATTTATTGCGCTGTTCTTTGATTTTCACTTTTATGATTATTGTTATTTGGGGAATTACAAAGACTTTTTGACGGTATTCTTTTATTTTTTAAAGCTCTTTTAGCAAGGGTGTTCTACATATGGGCCTTTCTGTGAAAGACTTCTGAGGTCTAAATATTTTCATTTTGACTTCTGTTTTTTATATATTCTAGCTTTAATTTTATAGCTTCCCTCTTTACATTTTTATTTTTTCCCATTGACCTGAAATTGATTAGTATGCATATGATTATCCAATTAG
>NW_006360437.1:0-679 GCF_000327345.1 Myotis davidii
TATTTGTAATTATGTATATCTAACCTCATGCAGGTGCCTTTAAACTATAGGCTTTACTTTCTGGTCACAAAATTCTAAAGTATAAACCAGATTATCTATCAAAATAACCAATAATGACTGGGAAAATCATGATAGGCCTTAGAAATCCAAGTCAGATAATGATCATGATGCCTTATATTTGTCAAACAAATCTTATTTGTCTTTATTATTTATTAAAAAGATGTTTTGATTTTCATGGACGGTCTCAATGGTATATCAGTTAATCAAAAGGCTTATAATAATCTAGTTTATAAAACTCAAAATCCTTAGCCTGACCTTGGGCCCTCCACAGTCCACTGTGAACATACTTTTGCCAGCCTTCCCTCTAAACACTCCTGTACCTTGGCTCTTTCTGCTTTACTGTCCTATATAACTTCCTCCCCACAGGCCTCGCAGTTTTCTTCCTAAATGCTTTCACTCACCCCATTCATTTTACCTGGAAGACATCCCCACTTCTTTCTTATCAAACATTATTCATCACTCAAAGTCCAAACCACACCCCACCTTGATCCCAAAGACTTCCTAGGACATCAAAGATCTCTCTCGCAGTTCCCAGTATCATAATTATTTACCCCCAATGTTTTCATACTAATTTCCAAGGGTTCAGGGATTTCCAGAATTGTCTCAAACATTTATTCTC
>NW_006360438.1:0-679 GCF_000327345.1 Myotis davidii
TTTTTTATCCACAAAATTAAATTTAAATAATTTTTAAAGAATTACCTTCTCAAAGTACACATTTCTCCCATGAGACAGGAAGCAAATCTCAAAGGATGCAAAGGTCACTATTCTCTCAGACCCTGCAGCTCTCGGATGTGGTGTCAACAGGAGCTTAAACTTTAGGATTTTGGTCTTACTGTACCGTGGCCCAGAAGGCAAAGCTAACCTAGTGCCTGTGCTTTTCAAATTACTTACAATTGAACCCCTTGAAAAAACTTAGCTCATTTGGAATTTTTGAACATTAAAATGTTCTGCTCCCAAATGCTTACTGCTTATTCTGAAGCTTTGGTGGTTGAAATACTGCCTGGTGCTGAGTAGGCATGATTTTAGCTGACTCCTCGCACGGCCACCTGCTAAAATAATGTAGAAGGACTTGGCAAGACCAATTACCTTGTAGATTAACAAAGCTGACTATTTTCTGTGGCAGAGGGTCCTGGAAAAATAGAAGGGTTACTAGATCAGAGCAGCCATTCATTGTTGTACCTGGGATTGCAGTGATCCCAGGGGTTCGCATCCTCGCCGAACACCTTCCCCTGCAGACAACACTCTCACACCCTCCAGAGATGGCTTTGTTTGCACAGATCTAAGATGGTTTGTTTAATTTAAGTGAATATATTTTCCTTCTCGATCAGTCTGT
>NW_006360439.1:0-679 GCF_000327345.1 Myotis davidii
TTTTGTTTTGTTTTGTTTTGTTTTGTTTTGTGCCTTCTCTTTAGTCTGAATGTACTTGGATCATTTCCTCTCTCTTAATAGTTATGCTTTTTTAACCTCCAGTAATCCTTATGACTTTTTTTGCTGTGCTCAAAGAAACCCAGCCACTTCTCTAAAATCATTACCCATAATTATACATATTATACTCTTTTAAATCATGATAAATAATCCCTTGCCATAATTATTTATTTAGTTGAGTCATATAACTTTAAAAAAATCCACCATTAAAATGCAATTTGGCTCTGAAATCTACTGATAGTTAGTAGAAATACTTTTATTTCAGAATGCCTCTAGTTTAGCAACAAACACCAAAGCCTTGGTGCTTGGCTTTATTTGTTCTTACAAAATCCATTTTGCTTATTGATTGATTTTCAACACCATTAGATAGCCTGAATGGGATCCCAGGAGAGCTTTATAGGCTTTTGGAAGGGAGTAAGAGGCAAGAGGATTGTGAAAAGAAATTATTGGTAAAGGGAGTGAGAGAAGATGTTCTAAAGGAATTTATTGAACAATTTATTGGCAAGCCTTGGCTTGAGACATTCACAAGAGTTAGACTTAGGGGGTTTAGAGACACACAAGTTCAATATAAGCCAGTGTATAACGAAACTACATAAAGGAAGATATCTAACTCATTGTTAGG
>NW_006360440.1:0-679 GCF_000327345.1 Myotis davidii
AGATACAGATTAAGGGAGGACTTTTGTCTTTGTTCTAAAGATAGGAAAGCCCTGAACATGGATGGATAAGTTCTGATGGGAGGATCTAGTACCAAGGGAGACACTGAAAATAGTATGTAAGAGAAAAGAACTGATAGGATAAGGCCACCAAAAAGGTAAAAGAGTTGTATTCAGCGATGTGCATCTATATGGAAAGAGGGGAAGGAATGGCCTTAGCCAGAGGAATGGATACCACATCTCCATTCCTATCAGGCAGGAAGGAGAAGAGAACTGGGGTAGAACCAGGTAGGTATGGTATACATAAACTCAGTGGGCAAAGTTGAGGGAGTTCTGCTTGTTCAGGAAGATATGTGGTCATAAAATCCACTTCCGCTGCTGAACATTTAGGTTGCTTTCAATCTGTCACTAAAAACAGAAGACTTGGGTCAAAGGGTAAATACTTTTCTAAACCACTGAATTTCTACTGCCAAATAGAAAAAAGGTTTTCCTATTTATACTGTCCCTATTTACACTGTTCTCCTCATACTGGATGACTATCTGTTCCCCACCCCCCAGTCTTTCTGCTTGGCATGTACTCTCATTATTGTTAAAAATATCTTAAGAGGAAAAAGACTGAACTTTTTAATGGTATTAGGTTAAGGGTAAATTCAAGCAGGCTTTATTTAAATATCGTTTAAAA
>NW_006360441.1:0-679 GCF_000327345.1 Myotis davidii
AGTGGGGCCCATTTCTATTCTGCCTGAAACCCATTGCTGTGATTGAAAACTCTGTTTAGTGTAGCCCCTTGAGCTGACGGCTACATTTATAACAACTGTAGATTCAACAACATGTGAGCATGGGTTAAATTTTAACTCCCTTTCAGGTGCAAGGTTTCAGGCCAGGGCACAGTTTGCACATCTCCTTCGTGAGACATTTTAATTCCTCTTCCTGCTGCCCATGTTCTAAGCCTGGAAGTTGTCCTAGTTTCTTGAATGATATCAAGCAATAGAGTGGTCTCCTCCCCCCCCACCCCACCCCATTACATTCTTAAAGTAAGCCGAATCGCAAGAATCTGACTAGCAGTGTATTGAAAACTGTCAAAGTAGTGTTTGGGAAACCCGTCTTGCTTAGTTCTCACATCTCTCCAGAGTGGTTGCACAGCTTGACAACAATTGGGCAGGGGTTTGAGCCCATGTATCAGGTTCCTGAGTTTGTGCTGCTTCCCCTGAAAATGCTGCTTCCAGCCCCACCCCTCAGCCCCCCTTCAGAAGCACATGATGCCCCTCACAAAACCAGTTTTCCTCCTTTTCTGTTCTTGTCTCTCTTCCTTCCCAGGCAGTACAAATCCCAGTTTGAGGCCCAGAAGATCTGGTATGAGCACAGGCTCATCGATGACATGGTGGCCCAAGCCATGAA
>NW_006360442.1:0-679 GCF_000327345.1 Myotis davidii
TATTGATACATGCAACAACATGGATAAATCTCAAACTATTTATGCTGAGTGAAAGAAGCCAGACACACAGAAATGGCTGCATGTTATACAGGGAAGGAGGAAGTGGGAAGGGGTGGGAGTGAGGGACTCCGGGCAAGAGGAAACTTTGGGGAGTGATGGATGTGCTCATTACCTTGATTACAGTGATAGTTTCATGGATGTTTATGTGTCAGAACTTACCCAATTACACCCTTTAAACATGTGCAGTTCAGTGTATGCCAATTATACCTCAATGACGCTGACAAAGAAACGAAGAACTGGACTATGGCTACAAGGACTGAAATGGGACCGGTCTAATAATCAAAGCTCTTGAAAAATTAGAGAATTGAATTGAGAGAACACTGCATTCCTCAGGCAAAAATGAGGTAGGTTAACAAATACAATATATTAGACTTTGCAATATATTAGTTACAAAACCAGCCATTCACTAGTAGTCATCAAATGCTACACAGCCAACCCAAGAGCCTCATTATCCTATAAAATCTGATAACCCCATGTTCGTTCTGCGAGTGCATTGCTAAGGTCTCTTGGTCACTGCATCATGTGCGCTCGGGCTTCAGAATTAACCTCATTTCTCTTTCCTCTGAGTTCCAGATAATGAAGATGTAGATACAGAAGTTGGGATCAAACAGCTCTGATT
>NW_006360443.1:0-677 GCF_000327345.1 Myotis davidii
ACAGAAAATTGAATGAGCTGTCATGGGCTGCAGGGAGAGGAAGTAGGTAGTTATGGTTTAGGCGGTACAGAGTTTCACTTTTATAAGGTAAAAAGAATTATAGGGATAGATGGTGGTGATGGCTGCACACTAGTATGAATGTATTAAAACCATTGAACTGTACACTAAAAATTGTTAAGATAATACATTTTATGTTATATGTTCCTTACTACATTAAAAAAAATCATATAATCTATGGCAGTTGTTCTATAACCTTGATAAAATATAAAGCCATAATTTTGATGTTATATCCACAATATTGCTGATTCCTAAGGGATCTTTATTTATATCAATGTTACCTTAATTTCTAAGCATAACAAGAAATGCCAAACAGATGCATCTGGAATCCATGAATGAATACAAATTAATCCCTTCTTCTGTTTCTAAAAGCATTTTTTTCTATATATGGGCACAGTATTAGCAACGTTACATGCCAACTGCTTAGTTGGGACGACATAGCCACAGCCTAATGATTGATGTGTTCTATAACTATAATGGTATTTATTCTGCATGTGATAAATATAATCAGAATCTTGTAATAGGCCTCAAACATGTAAGCTATGATCTTCCTATTTAACTTAAAAAGAAGAGTCTACAATCTGTGCTGCATATCTACACTAATAAAAGACAAAGATGCT
>NW_006360444.1:0-679 GCF_000327345.1 Myotis davidii
GTGTGTGTGTGTGTGTGTGTGTGTAACTGAAACACTGACCTTAAGAAAGAAGAAAATAAAAACAAAAACAGAGAGTAACATTTATCGGGCACCTAATATGAAGTGTGATCCTGTAAGTTTATGTAATTATCCAATACTCATGACTTCATTCATTAATTCACTCATGTGCTAAACTTAGTACTGTCTAAATACAGAATGCAAAAATGGGCATATTAAAAAACAAAGTTGGTTTAGTGTAATACATATAGAAATGTGTTAACACTATAAAGATTATTCAAAGGAATGCGGGCATGAGGGCGGGTTAAGAAGAGGAGATATTTAAGCTAGATTTCATAGATGAATAGAAAATAACCAGGCCAGCAGGAGGCATATGGAAATGCCATGTAGAGAGAATTTTTAGGCTTAGGGATAGGCACATACAAAGCAATCAGTTTACCTGGTAAGGTCAATCAAACTAACAGAAATAGAGAAAAAATTAGAGTTGCAAGCAATCGCTACATTTGAAAAAGCTTGCATATCATAAAAAGCCAACTAAACTTTACTGTAAACTTTATAGTTACAGTGAGGGACTGGGAAATGCATCACACTGGGAAGAATCCAATCTTGAATAGGTGAGAAATGAATTAGAAAAGAGTGTGAGACCAGAGGAAGGGGAACCACTAGAAGGTCATTCCAATTT
>NW_006360445.1:0-679 GCF_000327345.1 Myotis davidii
TTAGCCTTTGAATTTGACATGCTTGGTGTACACAATTGAAAGCAATAGACCTCAGAATATAGTTTCATTCAGGCCATTAGTCATTTAGTAACTATTTATTACCAGGCAGTGTGTTCTGGGGTTGACAATGATTGGTGGACAAGACACAGACTCTGCTTCCAAGAAGCTTACAATTTAGAAAACTAGCAACTCGGTAATTTTATACCCTGTGAAAAAGACCAAGCCTTTCTGGAGAGTGTGATGTCAAGAAAGTAAAGAACACAGGTAAGTGAAACAAAGGAAAAGGCACATAATACATATGCCAGGAGAGCAGAAACTGCTAAGCGTATTTTACTGACCAGAGCCTATTTCAGGGGTTAAAATGGCAAGTGCTGACATATGGAATTCCTTTATGATGTTGATACTGTTATTAGGTTATGAAAATTGCTATAGTAAAACATGAGATAAACAAAATAATGCAATCATAGATTGCTAAGAAATTTAGGCAGTTTTACTAGTTCCATGTTTTAGACATATTCTATGACACATCATTGATAGGTGATCATTATAACCTCTGCTTAAATAATTCCACTCATAAAGAAGTCACCATTTCTCAGGCAGCCCATTCTACTGAGGTCAATATTTATTTAGTATGGTAATATGTATGCAACGACTTCTAGAAATCTTCCCGGAAAGGACA
>NW_006360446.1:0-679 GCF_000327345.1 Myotis davidii
AAAAAAAAAGAAAGAACAAGAGAGGGAGAGAAATACCAATTGGTAGTAATTTTTGTTAACGTACAAGTACAAAATATTTTTTCCATAGTCTGTAAAATCTTCCTCTTTCAAGAGCTCTGAAACAAAACAGGTGTAACAATACTTATCTGGAATGTGCTAGATTAATTTTTAAAATTTTGGTTCATACCAGATCTTTTTTAGAGGGAAAGATCTTTATGCAGTATAATTTGTATATGAAAAACTCAGTAGGTATTCTTACTGATCTTGTTGGAAGAATGCCCTTCATAGTCAATGACTTCTCAGGGTCAGATAATGTAATATATTTACATTATCTTTGAATCATCATCACTTAGTACTGGGCCTTCCACATAATAGGTACTCAGCAAGAGTTTAAGTAAGTAAATCTGCCCCACTTATAATCTTACCATGACTTACATCCTAAATAACAAAAGGGCATCAAACTCCTGAGTTGGTACTTTGGAGGGTGATAAACCATAGTCATCTCAACATAACCAATTTAGTTATTTGGTTGAGTTAGTTACAAAGTTTAAAAAAACAAGCAAACCTGTACATCGTGTTTTATGACATCATGCTCAGCTACATCTAGAGGACAGCTATGGAAAATTCTTTGGAAATATCTTTTTTTTTTTAAATTACTAGAGGCCTGGTGCACGAAATT
>NW_006360447.1:0-679 GCF_000327345.1 Myotis davidii
TTGTTATTAGGTTAATAGGTAGGAAGATTGTGTTTAAAATCTGAACTTGCAGGTGTGTTATTCAGCTTTTACTGTTCCAATGAAAGGAGTTATGTGTAATTTATTCTCCTTTATAGGCGAAGAGAAAGGCATGCTAAGACAATAGATATAGCTCAAGAAGAAGTTCTGACCTGCTTGGGAATTCATCTTTATGAAAGACTGCATCGGATCTGGCAAAAACTACGAGCAGAAGAACAGACGTGGCAGATGCTTTTCTATCTTGGTGTTGATGCTTTACGTAAGAGTTTTGAGGTAAGAACAATGGGCTGCTTCAGTGTCCAAGGTTGCTTAATGAAGTTATTGGACTGACTCTTAGTGTAAGCCATCAGGCTCACCTTGCCTCAGAGGGCTGTAATCCATTGATACAATGTCCTGTCTTTTGGGGGGTTAGGGAAGAAGTTTCCTGGGGAACTGGAATTTAAAAGAAGTTTGTGGGTTTTTGTTTTGCCTGCCTTGGCTTTGTAGATTTCCTTAGAGTAGAAAACTGAAGTTGGTTATTATTTAACAAGATGCTGCCATGAAGCATAACTAATGAAAAGTTAAAAGCAGCTCAAAAATAAGACACAAAATTAGAAGCCTTTAATGAGACCCAGTATGCGGACAGCATGCCAGACCCTCACGGGCACCCAGCCCTCGCCCT
>NW_006360448.1:0-679 GCF_000327345.1 Myotis davidii
GGCATGTGCCCCATGTTGGGAACCACTGTTCTAAAGCATAGTTCTCCATGGTCCTTGGCTTTGCCCTGCAAGAGGTCCCTTTCATTTTTATTATCCTTGACCACATCTGAAGTTGGCTTTGGAAGTTATGAGCTCTTCCCATGGCTGAGCAGTTTTTTCAGCTTACCGCCTGACCCCCCAAAGGTGGGGACTAAAGGATTATTTTAAGGTTTGAATCACTAGTCTCTTGGATGGTGGTTCTTCTTTGAGTACTTTTAATATTTCATTAGGCACAACTGACAGCAACTCTCACATAGTTCTCATCTTCCCGTCTTCTAGCCTCTTCTATTAAGGTATAAATACATCCATTAGCCCCCTAGATACATTCTCATAAATTCATTAGGTATGTGCCACTTCCAAATTATTGTAGTGACAATTTCATCAAATGTTTTGTTACTCCTTAATGTGGATCATTTGCTGAGCTCCTGTCTCTGATAAGTTTCCTTGGGGGAAAAAGAAAAAGCTTCCTTGTTGCTTGATCCCTGATCCAGTATTTTGGAGTTCTTGTTATGGCAGCATCTCACTTCTAGTTTGTATATCAATGAAGATAAATTAGATTTTTCTGCAATAATAAGTCCTAAAATCTCAATGGCTTAAGACAACAAGGTTTATTTCTTCCTATGACACATGCTCATTGCAT
>NW_006360449.1:0-679 GCF_000327345.1 Myotis davidii
GATGCTCTATACATTGAGCCAAACTGGCTAGGGATAGGACACAGCTTTTAAGAAACAGCCAACATTGAAAGCAATGTTTTCAGACTCCATGTCCACTATTCTTCCTCCCCACGCCCAGCACAGTATTGGCTTCTGACAGTGGACTGCTGATCGCTGATGGTCAGGAAGGCCTTGAAACCTTATAGACTGATGCTCACACAGATGAGAAGCAAATGATTCTAACCTTGAACAGCAATGCATTCAAAGAATCACTGCTGCTGATTCTACCATTCTGGCCAGAGCTACCTGATGACTGACATTTTACTATCTAATCATTCCATGCTCCCTTGTGTGAGAACCACAAAAGCATGGGGAATACAGAGGAGAGATGACAACATACCCTCCAGAAGTTTACTCTTTATTCAAGAGGCTAAGTGATATGCAATTCTTGATATTAATTTATATTGGAGTCTTATTGTCACTAATCTTAGTAGTTGAGTTTCATAGCAAATCCATGAGGCAGATTGAGCAGATAATGTTGTACCCATTTTACAAATCAATAAACTGAGGCTTTGAGGGTTGAGTCATTGGCCTAAGGTCACTAAGCTAGCGAGTGGCAGGATCTAGTGGTAAGCTCAGAGTACTGGGCTCCTTGTTTAGTGTTTTCCCCACTCCACTGGTAGGACTGTGAAGATTACAG
>NW_006360450.1:0-679 GCF_000327345.1 Myotis davidii
TTCAAAGTGTGTATACATTTTTGGGGACATCCTATATATTGGCTATAACCTGCTAAGGTTATTTTTTTGACCCACTTCTAGGTTGCCACCTACAGGAGAAAATCTCATTAATTTCCTCTAGTCAGTGGAAGAAGTGCTTCCTTAGCAAGTTGGACAGAAAATGCCTCTCCTCTGAGTCAGGTGCCAACTTATCCTGAGGATGTTTGCTTGCTTCTCTATCTTCAGGGCAAACCCTCTTCATATCTTTTCGCAGGCTCTGGGTCAGAGGTGAGACTCTCTATAAGGCCATGACATTTAGGATCTCCAGAATCTGCTCTAGCCACTCCCAGTCACATAGGATTTGGGGGCCTGGCCATGCTATTCACACTGTTTTGCTGAGCAGAGGGAACTCTTTGGAAGCTAAGGGGTTTTCCGGAAGGCTGAGACTTGCAGTAGGGTGGGATGACAGCTTGGCAAAGACAGCAAGCAGCCAAGACTCCAAGAGGAGCTCATTCAAGTCACTGAGCTAGCTAAGAAGCTGAATGGGCTCCATCTTGTGTAGGAGGTGGAAGAGTTGCAGCTGTGATGGAAGGAGATTGTGGTCTACCTCTCTGACCATTTTAGTCCTGTACTCCCTGAGGGTGAGCGGAGAGAATTTGAGGGCTTTAAGAGATTTCCATGTATTCATAAAATTCCCTTA
>NW_006360451.1:0-679 GCF_000327345.1 Myotis davidii
AAACTGTCATATTTTTTTGTCCACCAGCTTTCTGTGCCATACAGAGGTGGTTGCAACTTTCAAGTTGAAAGAAGAAAGTTGCTGGTGTCAGCAGTAATGTGTTTTATTACGCAATTGTTCTTGTTATTCAGATCAGATAATGGCCAGATGAAATATATAAGCAGTCTTCAGGGAATGAATGATTAATTCCTCTAACGTGTGCTTACTAAAGGAGTTCTTGCTAATAAAGCGCCCGCATACCTGAATTTGCTTACAGTTGCACTTGGAGAAGGCAAACATACTTCTCTTTTCCCTTAATAGTAACATAGAATTTACAGGTTTAGTCCTGTAACTATAGTACCTTAAAGATGATCTTGTAGACCACATGGTCATATATTTTAGGGCACTTCTTGGATATTATTATCTACTTACAACATTTAATTTAGCAACTAAAACATTGTTAATTGGATGTGTGTTATGGAAAGGTTGACTTATTGTTAAGAGTTATTTTGCTTTTCCCTGGGTGGGATGACATTGTGTCTCTTCTGTGTATTTCTAGTAAGGTTCGGGTTCAGGTGCAATCTGTAAGTGCTGAGAGGACATTTTTCTTTAGTAATGTTAAGTATAAAAGTAAAGCTAAAATATTGCTGGTTATGTAAAAGTGTTAGCTGAAAACTGTTACAATTTTAGAAATAGTGAC
>NW_006360452.1:0-679 GCF_000327345.1 Myotis davidii
AAAAAAAAAGGCACATATCCCTTTCCTCTGTGGCTGTCTTTGCATTTTGTTCCTTGATCTTGGGCGCATGGGAAGCTGAGGGATCTTAAGGAGAGACGATGACACTGTATTTTCAGTCTCATTTCTGTTGTCATAGAAACCCCTATAGTTTCTGAATACGTCTCAAAACACCTCTATCTGCCTCTTGATCTCCTAGCAGTGAAGTTCAGGAAGGATAAGCTTCTCCCTTCTTGGTTTTTTACTGCTTCAGCTGGAAGTGTTCCTTGATCTACCTCCTGAGCTGCACGTAGCTCCCCTTGAGTTCTCAGCACACAGAAAAGGCTGTTTTCAAAATAGAGCCATTTGTAAAGAAAGTTTTGCCTTTGAGACATAGATCTACTGAATTCTGTACCCACACTTTTCAGTGGATGCTTTCAGTTGGAAGCATGAGCAATTGTATCTGAGTGTAAGTCATTTGTGTGCTGACATACACACTCCTGAAAGTAAGAGAATATAGTGAAAGTACATTTTCAACCCCAACTCTACGGTGTAAGGATACATACAGGGAAAATTAAACATGTTTCAGAGGGGCAGTCCGAATTCAATAGAAGCTATGGTTTGAACTAAGCTAGAGAAAACTGTAGAACTATCCAACTGGATTTCTGAAATTAAATCAAAGAGGAGGGACAAGAGAGGGGAC
>NW_006360453.1:0-679 GCF_000327345.1 Myotis davidii
GCCCAGTCACACAGCTGATAAGTGGCAGAACCAGGATTCAGAGCCAGGCAGTCTGGCTCCGGGGACTGTATTGTTCTCCACTGGGTAAGGCCAGAACTAAGAACTAACTCGCCTGACTTGGGATTTTGTCCTCTTTCCAGTAAATGAGTTAAGTGCACATTCAATTATCTGCCGAGTAACCAAAACCAGATCCACATTTCTGTCCAATGAACCTTGTCTATCAAGTTTTCATCAAGCATTCTTACCAATTATACCCCTTGCACTTGATCTGCTGCTGGTCTTTATAAGTGACTCCACCACAAAAGAAAACCAAAGACAATTCCCTTCTGGCAGGAGCTGAATCATTGGTGCAGGAAGCCATAAAATACTGAAAATTGATGCTGGAAGTCATATTCTTTAAAGGATACTGGTCTTAACATAGGATGTCTTGCTTGGCTGCTGCAAAGAGATAAACAATAAAACCAAACACAAATGTGGTCAAGCTAAAATGGGCGGGAAGATTTCCATACTTTCTCTCCTGGCAGTTGAAGGACCACACCAACTATATTCTCATCAGTGTGCTTGCTCACAAATGATGTGAGGTTAACCCCTGGAGAAACAAGAGAGATGAAGAGTTCTTAATGTGATATTATTTAGTAGACTTTTTCCTAGGGATCAGATAATTAGTACAGTGATTTTT
>NW_006360454.1:0-679 GCF_000327345.1 Myotis davidii
CATTATCACAAAGTTAAGAATTGTACATGGTTACTTCATGTACTTGAATTATTTTCATACCAAAATATATTACAAATTAAAATGCTAAATGTACCCTCTTTATTAGCACTCAAAAATTGTGTAGCTTTGATATTATTTTCCCTAATGGAAGCATTTCTAAACAACTCATTGAAATTTTTCATTTGGCATTTACAATGTGGCATACTTTGAAAGAAATAGGGAGGATCACTCAATGTTACTGCTTTTGTCGTCACGGTCTCACAAAATTTTTCTGCTTCTTTTGTGTTTTGGCAGTTATCGGCAAGGTATGATTAATTAACATAAGTTGTAGGCAGTTATTGCAAAAATAAAGTATTATTCTGGGATCATGCTCCTCCTGTTTATTATATCCTGACATATACTTTACTTTTCTTCTTCTTAAAAAGGGGTATTTAATATTATTTATTTTTCTAGTAACTTCTTTTACTAAATAGATAATTTTAATATTTATTCAAGTCTATGATAAATGCTGAATTCAAAAAACTAGCAGGTCAGATTTTAGTGCTACTTTTACAAGTTTACCCTAACTTAATATTCTTCTAGAATTTTTTTAAACTTGAGCTCTGGGAGCCAAATATGTCAACAAATGCAAGCTATACAACTTCCTAGCTTTATGACATTAGAAAATTACAAAATTCTC
>NW_006360455.1:0-679 GCF_000327345.1 Myotis davidii
TAGCCTGCATCTTTTAATTCAAACTGGAAATTATTAGTAATAAGCATTAAAATGTTAACAATGCCAAAAAATTGTACAATACTATACACTTTCTAGCATTTTTTGACTCTTAATACAAAGGCATACCAAAAAAAAGTCATTTTTTCCATCCTCATTTTACCAGTTATATTCAAATTTTGGGCCTTTAATAAGAAATATTCCTTTGCTTATAATGTTGTGTTATGAAGACCTAGATTAAGCACAAGATTGTAAAGATAAACAATTTATATGTTATCAAAATATGTCACCACATTCATCCATTCAAGAATTAGAATTTTGTAATAATCAGTTGAATTTCTTAGAAGAGATTCAATTTAGATCCCCTTTAAATAGAGCCTAATTTCTTGAGAAAAACTCCTAAACAGATTAAAAAAAAAAACTTTCTATGCTTCAACACATATTTTTCCACTTGCATAGATGGCATTTTGAACACCTGCTGTTGTAAATGATCTTATTATCATTAACAGCCAAACTCAGGAATGGTAGAGCTCTTTACTACCATGTGTTCTAATAGTCCATCTGTTTTTAATTAGTTAAACCATCAATATCTACCTATAGCAAGCCATTTTGGGTTATATATGGCAGCTGCTATAGGGCAGAACTTTCATTTAATCCAATCACAATAGGTACTTTCTAATCT
>NW_006360456.1:0-678 GCF_000327345.1 Myotis davidii
CCCACAGGTTGAGAACCGCTGCTCTAGATGATGGGGAGCCACTAGTGGTGGGTAAACACGAGAACTAAATGGTGAGAGCTCTATTTTAAGATTAACCTACAAGTACAGGATAGAGTTCTTTAGCGGTGGGTAGCAGACTAACTTTATAGGAGTGATTTCTGGCTGAAGAAAACCAAAAATGCAGGAATACACGTGGATTGTTCCAGTGAATACCCTTGAAGCACTGGGGTTGGAGAGGGTAGGAGAAGAAGTATAGTGAACCCAACAATCCCTAAACCAGAATAGGTCTCCTCTAGGACTTGGCTTATGTGCTCTTCACAGTGAAAGTTGGGAATAGTCTAGTCATATTCTGCTTTAAGTAAACATCCAACTTTGAAAAATCTGGAATAATAAGCAAATAAAGGAATGGTTTTCTGCTTATGAAGGCATTACAGTAGAATTACTTCATAGACCAAGCTCTCCTAATGTGTTTAAAACATTATGTCTGTAGTATCATACACATCTGGTGAAATGAGGCAGCATTTATCCTGAGTATACACAGACTTCATCCCTTCATTTGGCCTGTTCAATAAATAAACATTATTAATCTTTGGTGGTGACACTGAAATAATCAACTGAGTTTGGTTAATTGGATAAACAAGGCCCCTGCAATCCTATCTAATAAAAGAGAAACATGGT
>NW_006360457.1:0-679 GCF_000327345.1 Myotis davidii
TTTTTCAGCTTCATTTGCACGTGTAAAAATAAAACATTACATTTGATTAGTTGTAAAAAATCAGACATTTAATCTATTAAACTGTCCCCTCATATTGAATGTGTTCTAACACAGCAACATCATATATATTTATATTGTGATTTTTATCTTGAAAGCAAAATGAAAGATGAAATGTTTCCAAGTATAGTAACATTCAATTAATTCAGTGTCATAATGAAAGAGAATTTTCCAGATGATAAAAGATTACCTCTTCAAGTTCCAGAAATTTAAATGATTCTTATATATTTAGGAATGGAAATTTTACTAAATTACACTGTACATATTAGTAGGTGCAATATAATTACTTAATTGAAACATTTTGACCTTAAGTTGCACTTTTTTTTGAGGAATCATCCTCAAAATCATGATGTTATATTGAGCATAGAACCTTAATTAGTACTTATCATCTAAGTTGTCCAGCAAACAATAATGTTCCTTTGAATTAAAAACTCAGCCAACTCCAGGGAGTAGCATGTTCATGGCCTATATGTCCCTATATCCCATTGGCCATATATTTCTTCTTCATAGAAAGTCATGTCGCTGAGAATAGAAACTGTGTCTTCCATGTTTTTGTGTCAATTTTATTGTGTTTCCATGTGTGCAGAATTCCAGTTATTGCTGACTTTTCTCTATAAAAAGA
>NW_006360458.1:0-679 GCF_000327345.1 Myotis davidii
AAAAAGTTTGCCCACCCCTGGTCTAGACTCTCTTTCAGCCACCTGGAAACTAAATGTAGCCAATATTTTTGTCATTGTGTTTTTTAGAATTAGGGTACCTCCGATTGAAATGCTTTAAAATTTCCTTGACTCATGTTCTTTGAAGAGTTTAAGACGAGGTGTTAATGAGTTAGTCTGCATACGAGCTATCAGAAGCTGAGTGTGCTCAGAGCAAGAAGCCGTTGAATTGGAATTGCTGTTAAGAAAGGAATGGAAACCATAATGAATTGTTAGTTTTGAGGATTTGGCAAACTTGGCTTTTCCATTCGCAAATAATATCTTGATAATTCTAATGAGAAATAGACTTAGGTAACTTTTGATAAAAGCCTAATTCCAGAATGGTCACTTTCTGCTCTGGTCTTTTAATGTGTAAATACTTACTGAGGTCCTCTGTCTTCTGGTATGAATTTTCCCTTATTACACAAACTCCACATGGCCTTGAAGTGAGTTCAGAAGAGAGGAAGCACTCTATACTGTGTCCAGAGTTTAATGAACTCAGAGAGCCGTGCTCCTGCGTGTTCGTTCCAAGTTCTCACAGTGCTGTTGACACCTGGTAGCAGGAACTTGCTGCTGCTTTTGGAGCATTGCTCTGTCATTTTTCTTTTTCTAATATATGTTTATTGATTTCAGAGAGGAAGGG
>NW_006360459.1:0-679 GCF_000327345.1 Myotis davidii
GCACAAATTTCGTGCACCGGGCCTCTAGTTTAACAATAAAATAGTAACAATAAAGCAATCAGGTATTTTGATAGAAATTTTACATTATTGAGGGTTTCCTCTTTGTTTCTTTGTTTCCATCTGGGAAATTCCTAATGTTTCTCAATATAAAGTAAAACTAAGATAATGGATTGGGGGTTCCTATAGGAAATAAACTTAAGTAAAATATTAAATCAACATCTTAAATAACTTTGCAGGAATTGTTATTGATATAAATCAAGTTAATAAAGAACTTTAAGTGCTCCAAAGTGGTGACAAAGAGTAGAGTTGAGGAGTAATAGGCAAATGGGGCTATCTTTAATCCCAATATCACCTTTCTTTTTCACATCCTTGCTTGATGCAATTCAATTTAGCCATGTAATCTTATATATATTATCTACAATCTCTAAGGAATTATTTACAATTTTATAAAGCATATGCTTTACATTTCTTTCTTACTACTAAGAATGGCTTGGCATACTTGTTATCACTATTAGCATTAATGACTCCTAAGAAGAAAATTAATAAATAATGTTAAAATCAATGAGAATGTATGTCCCTTGAAGACCAATTAAGTAAAATTGTGACTCTGTGTGATAGAGCTATTCATACTGAATTGACCTTATGACCATTCATGCATATTTTAGACACATTTCTGTAA
>NW_006360460.1:0-679 GCF_000327345.1 Myotis davidii
GGGTTGGGGTGCGCTGTGCTCCCCAGTCCCCACTGAGGACCAGGAGGAGGCAAGGGGAACTTGTGCCTCTCGAGAATGTATTGCAGCTTATTTTGGGTTGTCAGATATTAGCCTAATTAATTTCACCAATTTTTTGCTTAAGGTACATCCCCCGTGAGAAACACTAATCTGGCACGTAACGCTTTGCTCTTTGGTTCCTCCACAAAGTCTTCATGCCCCTGCACAGCTTCCTTCTTTCTAAAATTTCCATCATATAATCAATTAATCCCAAAAGCACACAAAGAGATGGTGAGCCATTGTAGCTACCGGAGGCGGGGCTGTCTGGATAACTTCGCAAGTGACAGCTGAGGCTCCCGTTGCGGGCTTGGAGGCTCAGCAGGGCCAGGACTCCTCCATCTATTGTTTTTAAATCAGGTCATTCTAGGTTTTCAAAAATAACTCAACTAGACAGGAAAAAAATGTCTTAGATAATCATTTTGTAGCAACATCACTGCCAAGCCAGTGGGCAGTCCCAGCTCCCCCGAGCTCTTGTCTTATCTGCCCCAAATTATTCTTATCTGTCCCAAATTAAGGGAAGTTTTTATTTCACATTAGAGCAATTCAGAGAAGAAGCAATGCCCTGACCTTTGGCAAAGAACATTAGAAGTTGGTCCTCCTCCATCTCTCCTCATAGCCAAGG
>NW_006360461.1:0-679 GCF_000327345.1 Myotis davidii
TTTTGTAAATAAAGTTTTATTGGAACATAGTCAGAGTCATTTGTTTATGTATTGTTTATAGCTGCTCTCAGACTACAGAGGCAGAGTTGAGTAGTTGTGACAGTGACCATATGGCCCACGCAGTGGAAAATATTTACTATTTGGTCCCTTACAGAAAAAGTTTGCTGACCTATGGGGTTCATCCAAAATAAGGAATGTGACTGTGTACCTATTTCTCTTTCCTACTTGAGTTTGAAGCAAGATCCAGTAATTTAAGAAATAATTTAACATTACTATGTCAAAAACACTTACAAATACAAAACTGTATTTCAACATTGGGTCTAGGATGTTAACATATGAGAGTCAGTAGGCTAGTAAGAAGTTATATTTTGTATGATGAAGATCCTACCTCTAGCTAATATTGGTATCATCTATCTTGAGTTAATAAAAAACTACTTGTTGAATGCTCAGTGCTCTCCAAGTACAGAGACAGATGCAAAACAAAATAAGTTCATCAATCTCGATGGAGAGATAAGTTTTTTTAAATGTAAAAGCAATATAAGATGCTGTATCACACGTCGGTGAATTATGCTGATAATACCACCAGTATGCATCCAAAGGAAGACTCACTATCTGCATGTTTTTGGAAAAATAATGTATTTAGCTCCTCAGATGTGGTTGAAGACCTAGTATGTGCTGG
>NW_006360462.1:0-679 GCF_000327345.1 Myotis davidii
TTTTTTTTCTATAAAACAAGAAAATTTTTGTTTGTTTTGAGGCAGATAGTAAAAATTTGTGGGTATGACTTATAGGAAAATTCTCAGTAGTCAGGAGCTAAGGTTAAACTCTTTAACTGACATTACCAATGTTCAAAGGTTGTTGTAAATGTCAGCAGATCTACAAAGGGTGTCTCTGAGGATGGGATTAGACAGCAAACACATCCTGAAGTCAACTGTTAACCTCAAATATCATTCTATTCCATCTCCAGCAAAACATCAAGGATATTAGAATCAAGGTAAAAACCACACTAATTGATACTTAGCAACAAAGGTTTGCCACAACAAGTAATTAGGCCTCCTAGCATGCCCAGAAGAACTTATCCTCTGCTGTGCAGCAATCTTCAACTGCAAACCCTTAGGAGACATTGCCTCACTGCGTATGGGTGAGGAGTATCCACATGAAAGTGTTGAAGATTAGCAAAGACAGGCATTAGGATATGGAGTTGGCAAAGAAGAAACTGGGAATGACATAAGAGGCAAGAATAAGCAATTGCATCACTTTCAAGCTAAGATCACACTGAGGACTTATATATCTCAGTAACACAGTCACAGGGGCACAAGCAAAGTTTAGAACCAAGTGACTCACTGGAATGAAGAATTCTCAGCTAATGTAATCATGAGGTACATAAGCAAATCT
>NW_006360463.1:0-679 GCF_000327345.1 Myotis davidii
TCAATGTCATTTCATTATAATGTTGATGAGATGTCAAGAGAACTTAACTCTTGTTTATATCACTTAGTCTGGGGCAAATTTGCTTTCATTTAATGTCCTTTCAATGAAAGTTGCAGAACCTATTGAGGGCATTCAGTGAGGAGTTATTGCATGTTAACCTATGTTAGGCAAGCCCAATGATCAGTGACGAAAGTATCACCACTGCCCCCACTGCATCTCCAGACAGCTTCCTGCTGTAATTTTGGCTAGAACTAGAACTAATAAGCGAGAAAATCAGGGAATAAGTACACACTCATGAAGAAAGCAGTGACCAGGAAGAAGACAAAACAAAAGATCAATCTCTGAAATTGTTCTTAATCAAAGTTTTACTCTTTCAAGTTAAAGCCAGTGCTTGGCTTGAGGCAAATCAAGATACACATAGTTATGATAATAATAAAAAATGCTTGTAGATGTAATTAGGGGAAAAGATGATTCAAGTCCTTGTTTTACTCAATAGAGTTCTCTTATGTCTGAGTTATAATTGGTGAATGACTTGCCAAATTTCAAGCATGTCTTTATGAAAATATATATATAATAATACATTACTCTTGTTATTCTTTGATGTTTATTTTCCCACCCAGCTGCTATGTACTCTTACATTCTCGGAATACCCTATCTAATAATAGACAAACATGGTAAT
>NW_006360464.1:0-679 GCF_000327345.1 Myotis davidii
CTTCTTCTCTGTAAAAAATCAACAAAATATTTTGAAAAAAAGAATAAATTTTAATCCTACTAGTTTAAAGGCATTAATCATGTGTAAGACCTTGGAAACTATGTCCTTTTAAGAAAAAGCTGAAGAATAAGACAAAGGAGGCATATTTAACATAAGTAAAGGAAGACTAAGTGAAACCTAAAAGAATTAGCACAGAGAAGGGAAGTTAAACTTATTCTGTGCTTAACTAGACTAGAGAGTTTATTAATGTACTTATTCAACTAATGTTGACAGAGAGTAAACAATGTGGCAGACACTGTTCTGGGTGTTTTTGATATAGGACGAACAGAACAAAGATCCCTGCCTCCACAGAATTTATATCCCAGTGTAAGGGATAGACAAGCAATAGTCATAAGTAAGTGTGTAGGCTGCTTCTAGGTGGATTTCGATAGTCCCGGGTAGTCGCACTCTTATGTCATTCCTCCCTGTGTGTAGACTGGACTTAACAAACAGAATACAGCAAAGATGACGAGAAGTCTCTTCTGAGATTAGGTCAGAAAGAATGTGACTCTGTCTTGCCCACACTCCCGCTCTCCTGACTGACTGATTGCTCTGATGAAGCCAGCTGCCATGCTATGAGCTGCTATGGGGAGAGGCCCTGTGAAGAGGCAAGGAGCTGAGGGCAGCCTCCAGTCAATGA
>NW_006360465.1:0-678 GCF_000327345.1 Myotis davidii
AAGAATTTGTCTGGTCTTTGTTCCAGATTCCCGGAATAGAGGCTCTAAACCCTTAGAATTTTCTGAGTGATAGGAAAATCTTTGTTGTTTGTGATAGGTCCCTAGGATGACTACTGAGTTTTTACATATGAGATGATTTATGGTGGATTTTTAGTTTATGCTATCAAGTTGACTCAGGATGGGGTCATGGCAGAAAGACCAATCCTGTGACTAGAGGATTGGGGCTTTGCTATCACCCCAACCACTGGGAAGAAGAGAGAGGCTAGAGATTGAGTTCAATCATGTGGTCAGTGATTCAATCAATGGTGCCTACATAATAAAACTCCACTATAATCTTTGGAAACCGAGGCTCAGGGGAGCTCTTTGCTTGGCGAACATATCAGGATGCTGTGCAGGTGGCATGTCCTGAGTCCATGGGAGAGGACCCTCAGGGCTTCCCCAGGCCTCTCCTTATGTGTGTTTTCTTTGGCTGGTGCTGATTCGTATCCTTCATAATAAAACTGTAGTCAAAACCATAGCACTTTCCTGAGTTCTGTGAGTCATTCCAATGCTATCCAAACCTGAGGGAATTGTGGGAGCTCCTAAATATGTAGCAAGTTGGTCAGAAGTTGGGGGGAACCTAAGGACTCCTGATCTTGTGGCAGGCATGGAAGGTGTTATAGTGCCAAAGAGCAAAAA
>NW_006360466.1:0-679 GCF_000327345.1 Myotis davidii
TTTTTTTTCAGTCATTTTTCTACCATTTTAAGTATTTCTATCCTTATTTCTATTTGTTGTTTCTCTTCCTTATAAAACCCCACATTTCAGTCAATTTAAAAATAAACCCATGGGTTCTGGACCCCATTCTTTGCAAACTTCACTGGGACTCTAGTCAATTATTTGTTATTTCTCCTATCTCTTCAATGTCACCTACTTTTAGGGCGTCTCCCTACTGAGCCTTCAAATACCTTTCCTCCCTCCATCCCTTCCTCCCTCCATCCCCCTCTCTCTCTTTCCCCTCCTCTCTTATTCCTTCCCTCATGACTTACTAGTACATGTATTGAGTATCTACTATGTTCTGAACATGATACTAAGGGCTTAGCTCTCTCCCATCCTATAAAAACAATACAAAAGACGCATGCACGCATGCATGCACTCACTCACCTTTCCTTGATCTTACACTCTCCTTTGGCTTCCACCTTATCTCACTCCTTTCATTTTATTTGCATGGATTGTATGCTATATATTTTATAGGCCTATATTTTTCTTCTTCAGTTTCTTTTGAGTTAACTTTTCTTTTGAGAAGCCTTGTTTTTTGGCTTAGGAGCAGCCTGCTCCTTTTCCGTAGGAGAGCTCTCCCTGTGCTGGGCTCGCTCTCACATGGGTGCTATGACCAGAGTCTCTGTGGGTCTCTTGT
>NW_006360467.1:0-679 GCF_000327345.1 Myotis davidii
GGCTCCCAGCAGTGAAATATGCCACTTTTTCCCCAGGAGAAGTAGATCCTAGTCTTTATACCCACATTTGACTATTGGCATTGTCCCTTTTCTTTCTTAGCTCATTGATTTATGCTTTTATCTTTATAAATCCTGGGGAATTTATAAAATCAGAAAAAGGAAATGACTAGCAACTCTATTCAACACCAAATTAATAGCTACTATATGTCACTATGTTTTCTTCTGTTACGATAATTTTTATACATTATCATTCCAAATGGTGTTATAATTGGTTATGGCAGGCCTATGGTCTGATTGACAACACTTACAAAAGCCAGATAAAAAACACCTTATTTCAAAGGCATTGGAAAGCTCTGGAAGCACTGAGGACTAGATGGATGGAATTGTCAGGCAGTGGGAAACCATTCAGAGGGAGCTGAAGACCAGCAGTTGCTTTGTTCTCATTGAGGATGTGTAGACTCTTGGTGCTGGCTGGAGGCGAAGGACCAGGGCCCACTGCCAGGGCACAGAAAAACCAGCATAGCTTTTAGTATCTCCTGGGGCTAAAGTGACCAGAACTGGTATCTTGAGAGGCCTCAAATATATGGCCATTTTCTCCCTAACACACGTGATGAATTTAAGGACACATGGAAAGCTAACAAAAAGTCTTAAAGCCTCCGTAAGTAAGAGAGAAACTAAC
>NW_006360468.1:0-679 GCF_000327345.1 Myotis davidii
TGTGTGTGTGTGTGTGTGTGTGGCATGGAACGCACAGCAGGAAAACAATAGTTACAAAAAGAATTATGGGATCTTACACAATGCAAGTGGAAAGAAAATGAGAATCACTTTCGTGGGAAGAATATGATTATAGAAAAAAAGCACATAGATGTACTGAAATAAGAATAATATACTTTGAAGAGGAGAAGAATAAAATTTACTTTTTAAAAAATGCTATTCATGTCAAGTTAATAAGACATTTCTACTTACTCTATGGATATTTGAAGGGGCTTTTGTGATGGTGAGGTTAAGAGTTGTACCTGAGTTAAATATATTTTAAAGTGACTACATTAGATTATGTGAACATTTTCTAAAAATTATGAACTGTTGTCGTGGTGTTAGATGTAATTACATCCGTTAGTGTTGTTGCTACATGATGGTGGATGGTATTTCCTGTGCAGCCCCTGACGACCCCGATTTGCTCAGCGGCATCGTGTTTGGGACCCTGGTTCCCTTTTGTAGACAATGCTGCTCATCCACCCTCCGGAGACAGTAGAATCCACATCACCTACTCACACCAACTACACATCATATCATGAAGCAGATAGGAAGCTGGCTCCCTTTCACTATCATCAATGTGGACTGTGAACAAATGATCATTGATTAGGGCGAGAGAGACTTAAGTTCACAATAACAAAAA
>NW_006360469.1:0-679 GCF_000327345.1 Myotis davidii
CCTTACTAGTAGAATAAAACACGGTTTCAACAAGGCACTTCAAAATGCACATTTTCCTCTGCATTTTGCAGCACACTCACCATTTTCATTAATATTTACTAACACAAACTTCCTTTCTGTAACAAGGGTTTTTCTGCCAAGGAGTCTGCTGCCTAGAGCACTCTGCCTATGGTACTTGTCTTCTAGTCTCAGCTCACAAGTGACCTCAGTATAGAGAATTTCCCTAAATACAATACATAAAATACCCCATCTGCCCAGCTCCCCAATTCACTCAATTACTCTCTAACACATCATTCTGTTTATTTTCTTCATGTCACTCAACCATTCTGTATTGTAATTATCTTGGGTGTATTTAATTTACTTATTGATCTTCTACCAGGAGAGTGAACATTATGAATTCCACTAAACCAGGCTACTTGTTGTCTTTTAATCATTTTTTCTCACCACCGAGAAGAGTGCCTGTCACATAATAGGTATTCAATAAATAGTCATGGGATGAACAATAAGGCTGTCTTTGTCACATTTCACTTAAACTTAATAAGTCCCTTCACAAGAATTAAATAAGAATTTATTATACGTAGTGGTTGGTAAGGAACTAATATCAATCAGCTTCCAGAAGAGAGGTCAGCATAATACAACCCAAAGACCAACTCCTGCCTGCTGCCTGTTTTTATAAATA
>NW_006360470.1:0-679 GCF_000327345.1 Myotis davidii
AATTTCTCTGCTTTCTTGCATCCAATCAATCATCCCACTTCATCTGTGGATTTCATTAATGAGCCATTGACTCCCTCTTCCAGATCATTAGTGAATATGTCAAATTCTGACTGGACCTAATACCAATTCCCATGACTCAACGCTGGCTTCCCTGAGATTTCCCCCTGGGAGGCATTCATCACTCTCGTATATGCGCCTTCATTATCCCAAACCAATTGTAATCTATTTTGCAAGAAACACTTAGGATGTTATAAAAATTAATGCTTTCCCAAGGAACTCTTAATTTTCATAGAATCCGACAGATGGCCACATGCTGCACTCATGAAACATCAGCACCCCACTAAGCACACAGTGTAGGCTCATTTATCCATTCGTTTTTGTCTCTGGAAAAATAGAAGGTTTACATTTGTTGCTATTTCTTAATCCTTTCCACCATTACACTTTGTCTATCAATTTGCCTTTTCTGTTTGTCAAAAGCTTCTGATTTCAGTTCATCTTTGTGGTTACTTGGTTACTCTTAGGGTGTTTTATGCAAATTAGCATGTTTTTGGAGGGCTTGGGGGTTACATAGGTGGCTAAAATTTAAGTTTATAGAAGATGTTGTGCTCAAAAGCTTGAAAGCAGGTATTGCTTCCTGAGCATTTCTATAAATTGGGTTCAAATATGTGAACTTTTTTTT
>NW_006360471.1:0-679 GCF_000327345.1 Myotis davidii
CACACACACACACACACACAGAAACATGTCTGGCTTTGTTGTTTTTTTTTGTTTGTTTTTACTAATTTAGAACTTCCATATATTGTTCCTTTTATTCAACAACCCTATAGCCCACAGGGAATGGTTTTCATCAATTTGGGAATTTTCCAATGACAGGACATTTATCTTATCGATCCATTCTGCCAGCCCTGTGTTATAAGGAGTATGATTTGAGACTGGAATTTAGAGTGTTTAAGTTTCATCACCTTGTCACAGGAGAGTTAGCCATATTGAGCTAAGCAATGGTAGTGAGTATGGCCAATGAAAGTAGCCTGACAGTTTGAAAGATGGGCTCACATTTATAAATAATGAGAGTCTAGTTACCATCTGTATGAATAATATTTCATTTTATGTTTAGTTCATTAAAGTCAAATATCCCAAGCAGTCATGTCATTGGTTTTAACTTTGATGATAAAGTTTATAGTGAATTCCATAAAATAGGACAACACTTTGGCAGAAAAGGAGTTAGAAAATTTCTTTCTGCTAAGTTTTGCAGATTATGAAAAGGCCTCTTTAAGCCTCAAATGTATTCTCCTGGTGGCCCCTCATGAGCCATAAAGGTCTCACAAAAAAATCACTCCATGATACTGAGGCATGGAAGAATCCAATAAAGTGAAAACATATTATCTTTGCGTAGTAA
>NW_006360472.1:0-679 GCF_000327345.1 Myotis davidii
AATGTCACAGTGGCACAGTAACCTACTTTTCCCACCTCTGTATTTGAAATCAGCTAAGAGAGTAGATCTTAAAAAGTTCTCACCACAAGAAATTACAACTTTTTAGGCGATAGATGTGTTAACTAGCCTTATATGGTAATCATTACATAGCATATACATATATTAAATCATGACATTGAACACCTTAAACATATACAATGTTATATGTCCATTATTTCTCAATAAAGCTAGAAAATGAACATTTTACCCACTTGAAACTGAATCGTATGAATAAAATACCTATTAAAAAGAGAAGAAATTAGAATTCAAGAAAAAAGTAAACATAATATGTAAAAGGTTAATGATATAAAAATGAGGTATTAATACACTGAGGTGTCATGGTATAATAATCCCAGCTATCAGTATTTTTGAGTGCTTGCTATGTTTGGGAATTCTACATGCATCATTTTATTTTATCTTCCTGAACATCCTGGTTAAATTATGTCTTACTTTTGACTGAGGGAACTGAGCCTCGGAGAGGTTAAATAATTTGTGAGGCCACACCGCTTGCCAAGCCTGAGCCCGGCTTCCTGTTCTCCGGAACGGTGGAGACGGCCGGGATTGGTCCAGAAGACCCGGGTCCGAGTCTTAGTTCCCTCATTTACTAGTTACGGGTTTGAAGGCACACCCCTTAACCCCC
>NW_006360473.1:0-680 GCF_000327345.1 Myotis davidii
TTTGATCATTGAAATATGTCTTGCTTGTAAGTTGATAAAATTCCAAGGATGAATTAGGCATTCAAACATGGGTTAGAGATCACTTCTGCCATTCACTAGCTGTGAAGCACAGTGATATTTTAAATAGCTGCTTTTTCAAAAGCTAACAAGATATAATTTCAAGCCCTATGATGTGCCAATCAATGTTGAAAATCATCCCAGGCCTTACTTCATTCTTTGGTATTATTTATATACCATTAAGGTGTTTCAAAAAACGACATTGATGTTATCAAAATCTATAGTATTATATCATACTTGAATCTCTCAGTGATGGAAGGTTAGCTTAGGCCATATTTTTATGTATGCTTTTAATTTCCCTATCTCCATTTCTCCGTGTATTATTTTCTGTGTGTTTTCTAATCCTTTTCTTTAACTTGAATTAACCTATCACGCTTATAATTTACTATTGATATAGTTTAATGAAGGAAACTATTTGATCAGTCTTCCTTCTGAGAATATATAATATAAAAAGAGATATTTGACATTTGCACGTGGTGAATAGCAGCTGTAATAAAGGACAGTAGTTGGTGAAACCACACTTGGGTACTTTAGAAATTTAAAAACCATTACAAACTCATTGAAGGGAATTCTTATGCATAGGTTCACGAAAGATACATGATTTAATCTACACCTTTTTTTTT
>NW_006360474.1:0-679 GCF_000327345.1 Myotis davidii
TCTCCCTCTGCCCAGCAATTGTTTCTCTCAGTTTCCAACATGGGTTGAGTCTCCCTGGAGTCTCTGTAGAGCCTGGGGAGTCTCAGGGGGTGGGGCCCGAGGGTGGGGGTGGAGGAGGGCAGGCTTTGAGCGTGAGGGGCCAGTGAGCACCCATGCAGGCCTCCTGGGTGCCAGCTGCGTGCTCACAGGCTGGGTGTCCACTTCTTGGCAAATGCAAAACCTCCCCACAAGCCACCAGTGTGGGCTGCTGACAGCCCTGCCTGGGTTCTAGCTGTGTGGGGGCAGAGGTCCTCAGGGCCCTGGGGTGCCCCATGCCGGCGCTTCAGGGCTCCAGTGGGAATGCTGTAGGGCACACCCATGACCCCAAGAAGGGCTCTGATGGTCCCCCTGGGAACAGGAGGGCGGCCCCTTTAATGGTAAGAGCTGGTGTTTACTGATGAATGCAGCTCCCTCGCCTGTCACTCACCCACTCAGTCCTCCTAGTAGCCCTCAGGTGGGCCTCTTCTTTCCATTTTGCAGATGAGAAAACGAAGGCTATAAAAGGCAACCAGCTGCCCAGGGATTCACAGCTCTTAAGTGAGGAAGTCAGGATTTGAATCCAGTTCTGTCTGCGTCCACTCCATGTCCTCCTGGGCTAATAACTCTGGAGGGGAGAAACTAAGATGGCGGCATAGGGGAA
>NW_006360475.1:0-680 GCF_000327345.1 Myotis davidii
AACACTGCACCACAGACCCTCAACCTTAAATAATACATAATGCCACGTACGCTCGGTCTTGATTCTAGTTTCTTTCCTTAAAAAGGTGGACTTATCACCCAGGGGGACCCCTGCAGTGCAAAGTGTAGCCCCTGGATGTGCCAACTGCAGCCCGGAATGAGAGCTGCCAGGGGAAAGGTGTCCTTTCTTCACTCTACAAACTCTCACTGAGCACCAACTGTGTGCAGGGCAGCGAGCTGGGGCTCACGGAGCGGGGCGTGGTCTTTTCCCTCCAGAAGCACCACCTCTGGTGGAAAGGAGGAAGCAGGGGTTTTCAACACAACATAAGAAGCACATCACTGAGACGGATGTGTAACACAGAGCTCAGAACCGTGGGCCTGCACCAAGGCTCCAGCCCAAGCTTTCCTTGGGCTCTGCGTCTCTGCTCGCTGCCCCAGAGAGGACCAATGAGAAGTCTACCAGCACAACCAGCATTAACCGGGAATATGGGTCAATGGCGTAAAGGGCTTGCTGCTCTTCTGACACCATCTAAATATAAACAGGAAGCTCCGCCTAGCAACCGGACATGAGTGGCTACATGCAATACAGCTCCCACCTCCCACCACTGCAGCATCGTTACATCCAGACGGGAAGAGGCCTGGGAGGCCGCCCCTGGAGACACTGCGGGGCGCCAGGCTGCA
>NW_006360476.1:0-679 GCF_000327345.1 Myotis davidii
ATGTATGTGTATGTGTATGTATGTGTGTGTATGAATGTGTGTGCTTTACATAACTACAGAAATAAGGCACATTTAAGGAATATGTTATTCTATTGAAGAGGAGGAAATTGATTACTATTTTTATTCTCATGTGTTTCTTCCTTCACATTAATTTGGGATGTCAGTATATTATGGTCACAGATAATAACAGGCAATAGTATGATTGTTAAGGAGGAAAATAATTTGTGCATAGAATGAGTGATTGACGTACCATGTAATTGGCAGAAAGTGACATTTATGACTACCTTATCAAATTATATTGAGGGAGGAGGCTGAGGAGAGTGGGGTTTAATTGTAGAGTAGAAAAAGGTAATCTACAGGAAAGCTAAGCCCACTAACAGTGAATCTAAAAATGTATAAAACTTAAAAGATTAATGTTTCTCATCTGGGTACTCACTGCTTGTATGTTTTGTGGAGAGAAAATAAAAAACAAAAAGTAGAGGAAGAGGAATTCAACTTTATTATCTTCTGTTGTAAGTTATATTCAGATTATTTGCTATCCTGCACCATTTTTTTTCAGTGAAGGCTATCAGATAGACTTGTAGTTTTTATGTTTTTTACCAACGTGCATGCAATTTTATCTCACTTATTACATGACTTAAATTACATAACATCGAAGTGTTTTCATACCTCTCCTATA
>NW_006360477.1:0-680 GCF_000327345.1 Myotis davidii
AATGATTCAGTTATGAACTGCTTTCCTCCTCTCAGATCCTTTTTGGAGCACAACTTCTCAAGTCTGTACGTAATCTGCATGCTCCAATCATTAATAAAAGCCACCACTTTACCTGGGTTGGATTTGAGGGAATCCACCTTTCTTCTGGTCTTCGCCTAGGGCAGAGATCAGGCAAAATGGAAATTTTGAGATTTGCAAAGTTAAGGACTTGTTACTCCTGGATTCTGGGACCCCACAAAAGTGTCGTTGGGTAAGGAGGCCTCGTCCACCTGCTCCTTCTGGTATCTCCTTTCCTCTGGATATTACCCAGCAGAACTGAGCCTATATTTTGAGTAACAAGAGCAGCCATAAAGCCAAACTCATGTCCCAAACCATTATGCTACATGATCAATAAGAGAGCCTGCACCTGGGGATGAGGAGGACTGAAGGTCGGCCCAGAAAAGGAGGCTCTAGAAGTCGAGGGGAGAAGGTGGCTATCACTGGAGAGTAGGGATTTCAAGGAAAATACTACCACATGAGAATGAAACTGTGGGCCTACTGCCTTCAAGTAGCCTAAGGGTGTTGGCCACTCCTGTTCTCAAGTCTCCTAAGCACTTAAAACTGGAGAATAACAAACGTTTTTGTGAAAATGCATTGCTCCCAGGAAAGCACTCCCACTGGCAGTGGAGGTGGCTGGAAAG
>NW_006360478.1:0-680 GCF_000327345.1 Myotis davidii
CACCAAATTCAAACAGAATATTATCAAATAGATGAAGTCTCTTATAATACCTCCCCTTCAGCCTCCTCTTCTTATTCTCCAGAGGAGATCACTGTTATCATAAACAGGATGATAATCACTGTTTATCATTCCAATGTATTTTAATGTCACCAAATATTATTTTTAATTATCCTTTGTGTTGCCCATGTCATCCCCAGCTGATAACTATCAATTTTGTTTTTATAAATCTTCCAGAAGAGTTAATGTAAGTAGTACATCTTTGTTTTCAGCTTTTCATTATCATTCCTCGCAATGATTTTATTTAATGTTTACCTTAAATTCTTACT
Organism: Myotis davidii; assembly: GCF_000327345.1. Taxonomy (NCBI): domain Eukaryota; kingdom Metazoa; phylum Chordata; class Mammalia; order Chiroptera; family Vespertilionidae; genus Myotis; species Myotis davidii. Next base: position 327 of record NW_006360478.1, read on the forward strand.
ATTATCAATTGAGGTAACTAAATCTAGAGCTCACAACAGTGCAAATGGAGAACACTTGTTTTCCATCTTCTGCTGTAATTGTTTCATATTATTTGAAGACATATTTTAAATTTTCTGTGCAAATATATCTTCACCAATCCTGGTAGGTATTAAATATGACCACTTTGTTTTCTTTTCAGGAAGTTTGAGCCATGAAAACTGTAATCACTTCCCATTATCAGAGGTGATAGTAGTTTCGTAGTCTGAACCTCACTTGGGAAGATTACATTTCTCCCCACATCTCTGTTATCCTGGAAGTCTATTAATAGGTTAATCTTCAGGCTGGATCTAGCTCAGTGGTTCTCAACCTTGACT
>NW_006360479.1:0-680 GCF_000327345.1 Myotis davidii
CCACTGAGCCAAACCAGCTAGGGCTGTAGATATTGTATTCTTGATTCTTCTGGCATAAGAGTCATAAATGGATGTTTAGGATAGACTGAAAAAGACCTGAAACGCAGTCCGCAAAGAAATGTGGTTTTTTCGTAGGTTATCATCCCACCATTTCGTGACCCTTTGAAAAAGGCACAATATGACAAAGATGATGAAAAAAGAACTCTTCTTCAGTGTGAGACTGGTACGTAGTTTCCAACTGTTACGTGATTTCATAGGTCAAGAGCAACGACAGTTGCATTTAACTGTGCTAATTTATACTGCTAAACTTCTTGCAGGCAAAATACATACAATGAAAGAATTTAAAGAGGTTGAGAAGGCCAAACTGTATTGCAGATTTCCACAACTTTCTAATTCAAGGTGCTTTGTGACTCCAAATGATTGGCTTAAACTGTCTGCAAACTACATAGAAAGTGACTTTTGTAAAAGGAGCAGGTAATGGCTAATATTGTAGAAATTATGGAACCCATTGTGATTAGACAACTTTTTCTTGAGATAGTGATGTAAATTTTGTCATTGTTATTATTTTTAAATTTTCGGTTTTTAATGAGAAATCTACTGTAATTCTTGTCTTGGTTTCTCTGCATGTGATGTTTCTTTTGTCTTGGGTACTTTCAAGATTTTCTCTTTGTCTTTGGTTT
>NW_006360480.1:0-680 GCF_000327345.1 Myotis davidii
TTTTTTTCCACCAATGGAGGTTTGAAGTGCATATCACTATTTCCTTCACTCATTGTCCTTCTATGTTACAACTCTAGCAAAAGGATATTCATTCCCTCTTTTAACAAATGTACTTCAAGAACTTGCTATCTGCTAGGGTCATAGTGCTGATCCCCAGGGATACAATGGTGAACAAGACATCTTCTAGTCCCTGCCTTCACGCAGCTTTCAATCTAGAGAGCAGATAACCTCAGTTTTCTCTTAAATGAATGCTCATTTCTTCTGTACCCTTGGCTAATCCATAACCAGCCTTTCTCTACTACCCTTTCCACCTCCTTGACTTAAATAAAATCTGACTCTTTCTGATGTTAGCACTTTTTCAGCCAAGTTAACAGGTAGCCTGTAGGGTGCATTTGACAAATTTGAATGACAAACCTTTTGGGCTGATGAAATCCATTGGGGCACAGCATATGGAAAGATTCTTCTAATGTGTTTCTTCCTCTAAGTTAAATTTTGGCTGTTAATGCCCTTATACTGACTTAACCTCGGGAACCAGCATTAGTTTGTGTCCACCTGGCTTATCATTTCTTCCAAACTGTTACTCCCTCACACTTGCAAAAACTTCTCCATTACTAAGGGTCATGCCTTTTGACCAGCTATGTTTTCCCTCTCCAAGTCCCTGTCATATACCCACTTATGGT
>NW_006360481.1:0-680 GCF_000327345.1 Myotis davidii
AATATCTAATAAGAAACATGGCAAAAGACAAAAACAGATTTTCTGAATAGTTTATACAAATGGCAAATAAGTACATGAAAAGACATTCAACATCCTTAGGTACTAAGGAAGTACAAATTAAAACTACAATAACTTAATTACACTCATATCAGAATGACTAAACCAACAAAATGATACCACCAAAGGCTGGTGGAGATTGAGGAAAAACTGGATCACTCAAACGTTGCTGATGGGCACACGAAATATTCATTCTTGAAAATAGTTTGGCAATTAATTTCAAAATTAAAACTGCAATTACTATATAATACAGCACTTGTACCCTTGGGCTTTTATTCCAGAAGGATACTAATTTATGTTCATGCAAAAACTTGCATATGAATGTTCATAGAAACCTTATTCATATTAGCAAAAAAATGGAAATAGTCCAAATGTCCTTCATTTGGTGAATGTGTAAACAAACTGTAATGCATCCAGACCTTGAATGCTACTCAGAAATCAGAAGAATGAATTACTGATACATCCAATAACTTGAATGAACTTTAAGGGATTATACTGAGGTTTATTTAAAAAAAATCAGATCCCAAGAATTACAAACTATGTGCTTCCCTTTGCATTACATTTTTGAAATGACAAAATTATAGAAATGGAGGATATATTAGTGGGCATGGTTTCAGGATGGG
>NW_006360482.1:0-680 GCF_000327345.1 Myotis davidii
GTCGATGCTCAACCACTGAGCCACACTGGCTGTTCACTTTTTATTGCAAATGATATTCCGTTGGATCCCCTTTCATTTTTAAAGACCCTTGTGATTCCTAGGCCCACCTGGAGAGTCAGGATAACCTTCCTATTTTCAGGGCTACTGTTTATCAACCTTGGTTGCATGTGCAGTGTTAATTCCCTCTTGCCGTTTAACATAACATATTCTTAGGGTCTGGGGGTTAGGATGTGGCTATTTTTGTGGTTGGGGGGAGGGGCATTATTCTGCCTATCAGAGTGCCCAGCTCCAGTGATGCCATGTAGGGCAGAACACCAGTATCTCTCTCCCCAGAGACAACACTGTTAGTAGGGTCTCTTCTATCCTCAAGTCATATTCTATGCATATGCAAACAGCTACATGTTTTTTCAAAAGTACCAATAGTAACACATACACTATACTACATATTGTATATATGGTCTTTCACCTTATTTTCTGTTTTTTGGTTTTTCTATTCCGAAATCTATCTTGGAGTTGTATTTAGTTTCCTAAGGCTGCTGCAACAAATGACCACGAATTGGGTGACTTGAAACAACAGAAATGTATTCTCTACAGTTCTGGAGGGCAGAGTCCAAAGTCAAGGTGTGGGTTGGGCTGTACTCCCTCCAGAGGCTCTAGGGCAGCCGTGGGCAAACTACGGC
>NW_006360483.1:0-680 GCF_000327345.1 Myotis davidii
AAAAAAATCCCCTTTGAAAAAAGCTAAAAGGTAGAAACCACAGTATTTGGCTCCTTTTCAACATGAGTAAATACATAAACAGCCTGTTGAAATGCATATCCCCTAGCCAGTGGATGATTTTTCTTTTTTTAGGAGCTTAGCTAGAATCCTCATTGATCTACTTCATAAGACAAGTTCCCAATAGAGTTGAGCTGGCTTGTTCATTTTTATTTTATTGATATTTAGGGTTTTGAAAACATGAAAATGTGTGTCTAAAATATGGCTTTAAAATTTAATAAGAAAAAAGCTGAGTAGATTTAGATGTGGGTAGTTTAGTCCATGAGCATAGCTTTTAAAAAACGATTCTGAAAACAAATTATTTAAAAGCTAAAAGATACAGTTTGCTGCTAGTTCCCTTAGGCAAATTAGTACCAAAATATACAAGTCTTAAATCTTTCACCCCAAGGATCTTGTTTGTTCTGTGCAATGTAGTTAGTCATTTACATCAATCTGGGTCACAACTAAACAATCAATTTTACTTACAAATCAGATGAAGGTGCTAATGAAAGAACACACAAGAAGCCTTATTACAGATTTCTAAGTGACATTTAGAGGTGGCACAAGTGAATGGCTCTGATTGCACTAGAAATGACTCATTTCTTAATAAGCCAAAGTTATATTATTAGAAATAAGTTGTTTAT
>NW_006360484.1:0-680 GCF_000327345.1 Myotis davidii
AACAACAGCTCTGTCGAGTTCTCTGCCCAGCGTATCTCCTTCTGTGGTCCTTTAGGGTAAATTTTAGACCCTAATTTATGTCATTAAGTGACCCAGTCACCTGTCCCCCACAGTCAATATTTGTGACTTAAAATAGGTAGTAAGAGAATGGGAACATGGCACATTTTTTAGATCATGCAAAAGTGAATGTCTATTTTATACAAGAAATAATAAAAGGGAATGTGGACAAATGGTAATCATTTTGAAGTTTCAGATGGTGCAATTGTGAATATTTATTTCTTTTTCAATGGTTTCCATGTTATCTAAGCTGTGCTATGTTGATACTAACAAAAATAAATTCACATTTGTAGAAATAGCTATCAGTTGAAGAGAATTTATAGGTGGCTCTTACCGTGTGCTTACTATTTTCCAGGTGCTGTGCTTTAAATGTCTCATCTCATCTGAAAGAATTGATGTTGACATGACACAGCTACCTAGGGTTTCATCTTTTATTCTTTTATCTTTATTTAAAGCCTCTTTCCCCTATTCTCTCATTCCTTCCAGCCTTCTCTGCAGTGCAGGTACTTTCTCCTCCATGTGTATTGGAAGTATATAATTGTAATTGCATAAGAAAGCTGAACTGTGTTACTATTTATTCCTATAATAATACTTTCTGAGGAACCACAGTCTGAATGCCACAG
>NW_006360485.1:0-680 GCF_000327345.1 Myotis davidii
AGCTCAAAAGGTTCGCCATCACTGAGCTAGATCCACTGGCCCTTAGTTCCATGTCTTCCTCTTTCGGGGTTTATTTCCTCACCATTGCTAGACTACATCTTCAAATAACCTCCTAAAAAGGGGTGCATGGAAAGTAAATTGTATGAATTGGGGCACCCCTGAAAATAGCCTCTCCCTCACATTTGACTGAAAATAAGGGTTGGTATAGATCCAAGTTGAAAGTCACTTCCTTCAGGATGTTAAAAGTCTCTCCCCTTTCTCTCTTAGAACCTTGTGGGATGGCTAGTTTGCTTTTATTCTTTGGCTGGTGGACAGATTTTTCTCTCTAAATATTTTTAAGATTTCTTCTTCACCCTGACATCTTACAAAGCTGTGCCTACGCGCAGGTGTGTTCTCATCAAGGTGCTGGGTGCCTGGACGGTCCTTCACCTCTGGGGAATGCTGCTGTCTCTGGCCATTTCCACCTCTTCAGTTTCTGTTCATTCTTTCTAGGGATCAAGATGGTCCGTATAGAACTCATCTTTTTTTACACTTATATGTTTTCAACTGATTTTTTGCTCCATATTCTGGAAGGTATTTTCAGATTTCTGTTCCAGGCTCTTTGGGAAATTGTTTTTTATAATCATGATTTTAATCTTTCAGAGTTTTTTTCTTCTTTTCTGATTGTTTTTTTTTTTTTT
>NW_006360486.1:0-680 GCF_000327345.1 Myotis davidii
GTGTCCTCCAGGAATCTCCATACAGAAGCTAAGTATGTTTCTGAAATGCAAATCTAACCATGTTATGCTGTGTTTAAAATTCTCGGAACTTTGAGGATAAAGCCAAAACTCTCCTTTGTATGACACTAAGCTCTGGCCTCTACTTTCTTCTCTAGGCTCATCATCTCTCTCCAATCCCTCCTTTACCCTGAAGACTAGCTTTGCTGAAATACTTGCAGTTGCCAAATGTGACTCATCCTCTCTTAGTCTCTGTTAGTCCCTCTGCCTACCATGTTCTCTTTTCCCTTTGTCATCATCTCCATCTTCTTCCTCAGTCATATTATTTAGTTTTTATATTGGCTACTTTGTCACTGTAATAATATCCTGAACCTCTATTTTTCATTCCATCAGTGATTGATGACTGTGTGGCTAAAGCAGGTTTTCCTGCTGTGTTGTGAAGGTCTCACCCAGAAGTGGGGATGCGGACTGGCATCACTGTGACTATAGTATGTGGGGCATTTTCTGGGACAGGCTTTGCTTCAGGGGAATGAGAGGGGAGGTGGTTGTTTGACTTCTCATCAACACTTTCTGCTGTTTAAGATGATCTCGTACCCCACAGGCTCTGGTACACCCTACGCTCTGATTATATTCTCCCAACTCCCTGTCCTCTGCTCAATGTCTTCCAGTGATTTGTGTAATTT
>NW_006360487.1:0-680 GCF_000327345.1 Myotis davidii
GCCCGCGGGCCATAGTTTGAGGACTCCTGCTATTCACCTTGTCCCGGTCCCCACCTAAACAACCAACATATTTTGGAGCTTTTCCCATGGCCAGAACCTAAAGGAAATTTTCGTTCCTTTTTTAGGGTTCATAGTTCTCCATCATGTGGGTGTGGATGTATTTTGATGTACAGTATATGACAATTGGTTTGTTTTCAGTCTTTTATTCTAATAAAAAGTGCTTCATTTAATAACATTTTACAATGATATTTTGCACATGAGAGATTATATCTGTAGGATAAACTCCTAGAACTGGAATTGTTGGGCCAGGGAGCATGGGCATTAGTCATGTGAACAGATTTTATAAAAACGTCCTCCATACAGGTCATGCCAATACAGTCCCACCAGCAATGTGTTACCATTTTTCTAATTCCTCACCAGGTTATGAGATACCCCATTTTCTTTTCTACTTATTCATAGCATAGCCTTTATCCATTCTCCTATTATGTTGTTGGTCTTTTCCTTATCAGTTTGTAGGACACTTTCTTTGTTTTTATAAGAATTTATTTGAACTAAACTGATGACATATGCAAGGGAGCAAGATCTCTAACGCCCTCTGTAGCAGCAGGTTAAAAATGGTTTTGGAGCCCTAACCCGTTTGGCTCAGTGATAGAGCGTCGGCCTGCCGACTGAAGAGTCCC
>NW_006360488.1:0-679 GCF_000327345.1 Myotis davidii
AAGCAATATGTGTGGAGCCTTTACTATGTGGCAGCTGCTGTGGTGAGCATGAGTAATCCAGTGGAGAACAAAAACAGACATGGAGCTCACCTTCATGGGGACTGATTCTAAAAGGAAAAATATTAATTTTTTAAAGACACAAATAAATAAATAAGACCCAGGCACGGGTCTGTGGTGCTATAAGAAGGCAGGAGAGGATTGCTCTGTTCTGAAGAGCCAGGGCAAGAATCTTTAATGATGTGACAATTGAGCCTGGATCCAAAGGATGAGAAGTAGGTAACAAGGCAGAGATGAGAGGGAAGAGTGTTCCAGGCAGAGGGACAGTGTGTGCAAACTCCTCTGGGGGAAAGAAAGTCAGGATAACTGGGATGGAGAGTAAGAGGAAGCTTGGTACAAAATGAGGCTGGTCAGCAGGGTTTTGTAAACCACCATAAAAATTGGAGGCTGTATCCTAGGAACAATGGAAATTGAAATGTGTTTAAACTGAGCAAATTATAGGAACACACTCCAAGTGCTTTGGGTGTGCAGAGAACCAGAGAGGAAACAGAGGCTCACCATGTAGGGACCTTGCTCTTTATTCATCTCACCTATTTAACTTGGACAGTAACTACAAGGTTCTCATCTCCACTGTGATAAGGAAAGATACTTGCTTGACTGTGTTTTCTTAATTTTCCATAAT
>NW_006360489.1:0-680 GCF_000327345.1 Myotis davidii
GACACCCAACCACTGAGCCATGCTGGCCAGGCTGTAGCTGTAATATTTGAGAAGGTGGATTAAGATGCTTTACCTTGTTCTAAAAGTAAATGAAGTGGCTTGTGGGAAGAAATGCCGAAATGGTGAAATAAAATTAAAACTTACAAAAGGGGGATGAGAATAGAAAAATAAGGCGAAGGCAGGAATAAGGATAATCCATAAAAATTGCGATTATAAAATCTGGCGCCCTCTCAGAGGCCAGCCGCCGATCTGATGGTCCTTTCCAGCAGTGTAGACAAGTCACATGGCCAGTGAGCCGAGTCTTAGTGTTATTGTCCATCAGCAGAAGCGCAGATGTTCCTGGAACGTAGTCTGTAATAAGCTTTACTTTTGTACAGTCCCCGTGGCCACTTCCCGCCTCGCCTTAGTAAGTGTAGCTTGCTGGGCTCTGTTTTCTGACCTTGAACACTTTGTTGTAGAAATATCAGTAAAGCATCTCCCAGGTTTATCCCGAATGCCAAGTTCTGTTCATACACAGGGGTGGACGGAAGTCGGTTTACAGTTGTGAGTACTCAAAACACACAGCTTATTCTTGTATTGTAATGCATTAATTATTGTATTACTTACTTGTATTTCAACTGTAAACCTACGTTTGCCTACCCCTGTATATGGTTGGAGATACATTTCCGCTTAAATTATCA
>NW_006360490.1:0-680 GCF_000327345.1 Myotis davidii
AACCCACTTTAAGAAATCGAGTGCAAAATTACCAAAAGAAAATTACTAAACTCTTTGCTGTGTTTTAAAAAGGCTGAGCAAATGCAGGACTGGGGAGCTCAGATTTCATTAAAATAAACCCATCTCTATTAAAGAGGGAAAACTCTTTTTAAGTACTCTCCAATTATCTACTCATTTGTTAAACATTTAGGGCACCTAATGCCCCTCGCATGGAAGTTTCTGAGGAATACAATGAGGAACAAGAAGAGTGCATGTCCCCTTGCAGTATGTGATCTGGGATGTCGAAAACACATTAATTTAACAACCAAATGGCCACTTTGGTAAAGGAAGAAATATATAAATTTATGAAAGAGGGCTTATCTAAAACATTTAAAAAATACACAATTATAAGGAAATAATAATACCCATAGTCCCACTGAGGAGATAGAAGGAAGCTAGGTAGATAGAGGTAGGACCATGGGAAGGGAAAATAGAACCAGGGGAGCCAGCAGGAGGAAGTTACTAAGAAAACCCAACTAGGGCTGTGTGTGGGGGGACTCATGAGAAAAAAGCAAGCTTTAAAACGTATAGATGTTGCTAAGATAGGCAACGTGCAGGTAACCAATCACAAGGCAGTGAGGCATATAAATAAACCCCAAGAATGTTACTAAGACAGAATTCTTTGAAAGGACCAATCAGGA
>NW_006360491.1:0-680 GCF_000327345.1 Myotis davidii
AGATATCAGTGGGTGAGGGAAAATGAGAAGCTGGTAGGATCAGTGCTTTGGCGGTCTTATCAGGGGTCTCAGTATTGATGGATTCTGGATACCAGAGACTATGAGCTAGAAAGGTAGATGGTGGTCTAGGAGTGAGATGCATACAAATGAGTTCATGGAAGGGTTGTAGTTATTGGTAATGATGAGGTCATTACGGACATGACCATGAAAGTGAGGAACTGAGGTAAGATGGAGGACATGATTATATGAGGAAAGGGGCTCTAGAAACTGGAAGGCTAGGGGTTTAGACACACTCTTCTTTGGCTAACTTTAGCTGCTTAGCAAGCCAAGGACTCCTGGGACTTTGTGCTTTAGTGCTCATTTCAAAACATTAGGATGAGAGAATGACTGAATGACCAGGTCATGCTTCTCTTTGGTCATGTTCTGGGATCAGTATCAAAGATACCATTTCATTAATCTCTGGATGTTTTACATTTGTAAACTATTTATTTTCTAAGTTTATCTAAAGCAATGATCTGGACTTTTATCACATTGTCTGTACATAGAATGGACAGTCCAGAGCACAAGCATGGAGAAGTTGGTTAATATTTCATTATTTCTTCTCTGTTTATGTTGGCAAGCAGAACACCATGTGATTTCAGTGCCTACAGAGACACCAATGACCACATAAATAATATCAG
>NW_006360492.1:0-680 GCF_000327345.1 Myotis davidii
GGGCCAGGCAGGTGTGCACCCCTGCAGCTGACAAAGCCCCATTCTTCGTTCATTCAATCATCGGGCACCTACTGGGGCTGGGCCAGTGCCAGGTGCTGGGGAGAGCTGCCTCTGTCTTCCCTTTGGTCTCCGCTCACACGTCAGAGCCACCTGGCCCAGGGCCCGCCCCAGGCCCTCTCTCCTCGCCCCGGCCAACTTCCTGCGGAACATGAACGCAGTTGTCCTTGTTACCTACATGTTTTCAGGGCGATGCCCTCCCCCGACAGACATGATGTCTGTTTTGCTCACAGATATGGTTCTGGCACAATACTCCCTGTTGACAGGGGTCCTCCAAGAGGCCCGAATGGACCCATTTGACAGACAAGCAGACCGAGGCTCCGTCACACCAAGCCACCTCCCAGGCCCGGAGGCCCAAGGCTCTGGCCTTTCGCCCACGGGGAACAGATGGTAAAGATTTGAATAATCCACGGCATGGCTGGCAATTGCCGGGAGGGGGCGAGACTGCACCTGGGTTTTTATTCCTCCGAGCATCTGTTGGTAGGAAATCAGCTTCCCTTCTGGTCCTTCGTGGGTTCTGAGCGCGGGCTCCCAAGTCGGACAGGCCCAGGTGTGAATCTACACTCTGCCTCCTGACTGGGAGGCCTTCAACCAGCGGTTCTCAACCTGGGCTGCACATGAGA
>NW_006360493.1:0-680 GCF_000327345.1 Myotis davidii
CCATCTCTCTCTGCCTGCTCTGGGACGCCTAGGACACCTGGGGGAGGACACTTGCAGGGGCCTGCTTGGCACTCATGCATGCGCAAACCTGGAAGCAAGAGGGAGCTGCTCCAGAAGAGACCTTCACCAGTGGGGGATGGGAGTGGGTGGGAAATGCTACCTCTCCCATCACTTGGTGGACAATTCTGAGATGCATTCTATGTACATGGTCCTCAGAGGGTCCCAGCAGGACTTGGTCATAGCTGCCCATGGCAGTGCTGCGCCCAAGAACACATCCTTGCGTTGGCTGCCCTAGCGTTCCTGCTTCCATTTTCCCAGCCCCTACTCCTGTTCCCTTCTCATCACCCTGCATGCAAGCCTTGTCTCAGGCTCTGCTTTCTGGTGTAAACTGAGGCTGAGGCAGATTTACAGTGAGCTTCTTTCCTCTACTAGTTACTCCCAGTGCATTAGCTTTCGTCCCCCAACCCGTCCTCTCATATAAACGTCTAAGACACATTCATCCCTGTGTATCTCACTGCCCATGTCTCTAACATCCCACATGTATGAAGTGTTGAGAGACCTCTCCTCATCTCCCCAACCAAATGCACTATCTGGTCTCCTTTAAAGTCCATAGCATTTTGCCTTCTCCCGTGACATTTCCTTTGCTAGACTTTGTGCTCAAGTTTTTCTTCTTGTCTTGG
>NW_006360494.1:0-680 GCF_000327345.1 Myotis davidii
TTTAGACAGCATGCAGTTGTGTCAGTCTCTGTTTAATTTTTTCTCTCTATTGTTTAATACTTTTTATTGATCTGTCTTCAAGTCCTCTGATTCCTCTACCATCTCTATTGTGCTCTGGAGCCCTTTGAGTGAGTTTTATCTCAGTTATTTTATTTTTCAGTTCAAAAATTTCAATAGGATTATTCTTTTTTATCTCTACGTGTTTGCTGATATTTAAATTTATAATATCTAATTCAAATGTTTGAAATGAGTCATTTATATATTTTAAGAGTCACTTTAAAGGCTCTGTCAGAAAAATTCCAACATCTGTATTATCGCATTGTCTGTTGCTTATGTTTCCCAAGCTCATTGCGATTGGTTCTTTGTAGGCTGAGTAATTATCTTTTTGTCTGACCTGGATATTGTGAATGTTACATTATGAGGCTCTGAGTATTTTATCAACCTGATGGAAAATGTTGATGTTTTAATTTTTGTAGCAATTGACTGGGTTAGATTAGACTGCCTGCTAGCTATGGGCTGTGGTTCCAATGTCTGTTCCATTATCATAGCTTTAGCTGCATTATTCAGATTACTCCTGTGCATGTACCAATATTGGACCTAGGCAATGGTTTCCTGATTAGCTCAATTCTCAAAGTCTTTGTTATGCTAATTAGGACCAGATTCAGCATATACAGGTTGGA
>NW_006360495.1:0-680 GCF_000327345.1 Myotis davidii
AGTGAGATCATATGATACTTGTCTTCCTCTGACCAGCTTATTTCTCAAAGCCTATTTTTAACAGCATTGGTGGTGAGATGTGAATTTGATGCTAGGTCTTCTTTCTGATCTTCTTTCTTTTCCATGATTTCAACTTTTTCTGTGAAATTAAAGTGCTCCCAAGAAAAATAAAATTTCAGATAAGTCTATATGTTTAAAAATCAGCAGTACACTGCCTTACCAGACAGTTTATAAAGAGGTAAAGAGTGAAGAATTCTGGTCAAGATGGTGGAGTAAGTAAATGCTGTGCTCACCTCCTCCTATGACCATATCAAAATTTTAAGTAAACTGCAGAACAACCAACACTGAGAACCACCTTCAGACTAGCTGAAAGGAACTCCTTTAACTAAGGATGTACAGAAGAAGCCACATTGAAACAGGAAGGGCAGAGAGGCAGAAAGGGCAGGGCTCACAGCCATAGGTAGAAGTTCAGAAATGGGAGCAATATTTCAGCTCTATAGGTTCCTCCTGAGAAGAGAGGGGTCCCATCCCCACAACACACACCCCAGCCCAGGCTTCCAATGCCGGAAAGAGAAGTCTTCATAGCCTTTGGCTGTAAAAAACAGCAAAGATTGTGGCCGAGTGAGACAGAGGGCTGCTGGAGTTCCAGGCATTCTCTTAAAGAGCCCACACACAGATTT
>NW_006360496.1:0-680 GCF_000327345.1 Myotis davidii
TTCTCTCTGAAATCAATAAAAATACATTAAATATATTGGCTCCTCCTACTGTGTCTCATACCACATGGCTCAATATGTTTAAATGAATTCAACATAGTTGCTGGAAGCAGTGTAGCAGTTAAGAGCTAGGACTTTTGGCACCAGATTGCCTGGGTTAAAATTCCAGCTCTTACACTAACTGTTTGACCCTTAGCAAGTTACTTATCCTCTGTGTACTTTATTTGACACATATGTAAAATAGAAGTGATCACAGAGTATTTACTTTGTACAGTTGTTGTGAAGATTAAATGAGTTAATTTATGAAAGGCACTTAGAAGTATGCTTGGCACCCTTTATGTGTTAATCATTATCATCATGGTCAATACAATAATAATCTAAAAAAATCCTGTGAAAAGTATCTCCATGTACAAATGCAGAATTCCATATAGATGGGGAGTCTACTTGTTCAGTATTACTTGGTAGACCACTACTTTAGTGATGATTTTATTTGGAATTTTAATACCTCACTGAGATACACTAGAGATTAGTCTCAATCAATTTTTATTTCTTGAAATAAAATAAGGAATTTAGACTTATACAGAGGATAAATGGACATTATGGCATAAGAACCAAGTGTAAAGTGTGACCCTTACTATGTTATAGATCTGAACAAATCAAATCCAGAAACACACTTTTTTAGA
>NW_006360497.1:0-680 GCF_000327345.1 Myotis davidii
AAAGTGCTTGGCACTTCCAAAGCTCTAGGCATTGCCTCAGATAAATGACTCCATCCTGTACCACCATTATAACTACTCTCACTTCTGTCTTTGTGCCCCAGTGGCCCTCTCCAATCTCCACTCTCTTTTCAGACCTCAGCAAGATGTCAAAGCATTTGCTCATGGAAGCTATAGAGAGCTGCCCACCCCCTATGGTGTAGCTCTGTGCACCAGCAGGAACTCGGGCATGGAAACAGATGCCACGATTTGCCAACCAGAAATAGCACAGACGTGGCCGCACACCTTCAAGTACACAGGCACTAAGATTAGATAACTGTTCATTTCAACAAAAATGCAGCCCAGCTGATAAGAGATCCATGCGTTTCAGAGACCCATCCCACTTACAGAAAGGAGCAGGCAACTCCATGAGTCAGGTTCAGATGCAAACGGAGCATTCGGAGGTTCCCAAGCTCACTCATACCCTGACAAGTTCTAAGTACTCCATTTTACTGGGATTCATTCATTCATAGTTCTTTATGCTCTATGGGGTGGTCCCCCTTAGAGAAAAAAAAATTAAAAGAAACATAATGAATGTTAATAATATGATGAGTTATCATGAGGAAAACCATGAAAGGTAGTTGACCAGCTCAAAGACATGGAACCAAAATCAAATCATCAGCAAGAGACATCAACAAGCATGA
>NW_006360498.1:0-680 GCF_000327345.1 Myotis davidii
GTATACATTTGGAAGTAATTAAATTTTTTTTGACGTTCTCAAGGTCACATTTGTTTCCTGTAGGAGAGTTAGCAGATATGCATAGGACACATCCGGGCTCAGTGTCATAGTGTATGACGTGCATGTAAAACCCCCTGAAGGGCTGATCTGAGAGATGCCCCAGCTCATACTATTTAGGATCTGAGCAGTGCACACTGTATAGGTTCATCCGGGCGGCGGTGGTGTCCCATGGTGACTTCATTGCCTCACTGCTGGGGACAGATGGCTGCTTCCTCCTGTGTCCTCATTTCAACTCTGTCTCTTGCTCGCTCCCTTACCATGCGGCCTTCCCCGGGTGCTAATAGCGGAGGCTTTTATTCTGGGCCCAGGTTCTACGTGCTCTTAAATTTAGACCTTCCACTTACGTCTGAAGGTCCACATTGCCGAATCATAGGGGTACAGCGGTCTCCCTGTGAAACTAGGCACCACGTGCAATTGAGAAGTTATGCCTGTATTTTGCTTGACGGTTCTCCACTCATAATGTTGCAAATGAAAGATCAGATTCTGTCTTTAAGAACAAAGCTATGGAATGATTAGGAAGCAGCATGATGTGGCAGAGTGTACAGCATCCACAGAGCAAGGATCCTGGCCCATCTCTGGCAATAGGACCCACCTGCATGTCCCCAGACAGCTTGATTAAC
>NW_006360499.1:0-680 GCF_000327345.1 Myotis davidii
AAGGGGCCAGCATAGAGGAAGCAGAGGATGCTGGGAGGGCGGAGCAGGCACCTTGGGCGTCATGTCGTGGGTGATGCAGAACTCCAGGTGCTGCAGGATGCTCTCCATGGTGTGGTAAGGCTGCTGCTTGGTGGTCCGGAGGTACTTCTGCATGGCTCGGGCCATGGATGCGAAGATGGCCTGGGCCGCCTCCCGAGGGTCCATCACCTCCCTGGGGTTCTTCTGCTCCTCTTCCTGCAGCCGCTTGATGTGAGTGAAGGCCTCCTCCACCGCCACCACAAGCCTGGGGGACAGGAGGGGTCTGGAGCAGACGCCCACCTCTCATCCTCCCCCCAGCTCCCGCCCTCAGTATCCAGAACCAGCTCAGGCCTCTGTGCTCTTGAGGAAGCAATGGGACCCATTTGCAGCCTCGGGCTGGGCGTTGGGGACTACGTGTATTTGCATAAGCATATGCTGTTGGGGGAGGGGGAGGGATTGTCCCCCCCTGGGGACAGGAAACAGCTGTAGAGCTCAGTGAGCACAGCCCAGGGACTCAAAGAGAGCATTTGAATGTCAAACCCAGAGAGCCAACCAAGAACTGTGCTATGGGAAAGACCAGCATAGACCAGCATTGCAGCAAATGCTAAGAAAGGCCTTCTTAAATAAGATGCTCAAGCCGAAACCGGTTTGGCTCAGTGGAT
>NW_006360500.1:0-680 GCF_000327345.1 Myotis davidii
AAACCTTCTGGAAAGGATTCACCATTCTAGATGACATTAAGAACATTTGTGATTCATGGTAAATGTCAAAATATTCATATTGACAGAAGTTTGGAAGAAGATGATTCCAACCATCATGGGCGGCAACTTTGAGGAATACTGGTGGAAATAGCAAGAACTTGACTTAGGAGTGGAGCCTGAAGATGTGACTGACTTGCTGCAGTCTCATGATCAAACTTTAATGGATGAGGAATTACCTCTTAAAGATGAGCAAAGCAATTTTGTTCTTGAGATAGAACCTACTCCTGGTGAAGATACTATGAAAATTGTTGAAATGCCAACAAAGGATTTAGAATATTACATAAACTTACTTGGTAAAGCATCTGAAGGGTTTGAGAGGATTGACTTCAGTTTTGAATGACGTGCTACTGTGAGGTAAAATGCTATCAAGTAGCATGGTATGCTGCAGAGAAATAGTGAAAGGAAGAGTCAATCCATGAGGCCAAGTTCATTGTTATTTTAGGAAATTGCCGCATCCATCCCAAACTCCTGCAGCCACCACCTGATCAGTCAGCAGTTATCAACATCAAGGCAAGACCCTCTACTGGCAAAAAGTATGACTCACTGAAGGCTCACATGATGGTTAGCATTTTTAGCGATACATTGTGCACTAAGTGGACTTCTGCTTACATTTGTTTGAG
>NW_006360501.1:0-680 GCF_000327345.1 Myotis davidii
AGAGTATTACATATGTCTCCTTCCCACCCGCCTTTTCTTGACTTTCATAGCTTCTCTCTCACCTTTGTGTGCTGTGTGAATTTAATGAGCAATTTACTCCAGTTCCGATAAACACATTTTTCTCAGATGACATGCCGAGGCACACGCTACCTGTTCTCTGTTTCCTATTATTTCGAGAGCACCATTCTTTGGAGTGTGCCAGAAATGAGTTGTTCTTATAGTTTGTTTATGTCCATTAGCATCTACACAGCAAGAAGCACACATACTACTCAGCAGGATGGTCTTGACAGCCTATCCCAGTTAAAGTGATGAGAAATGCCTGCTCCCTTCAGATGCCGAGGGACAGTTAGTTCTTCTTACTGAGTTTCACTCACATGCAGGCATTCAGATAAGATAGTTGACCTCTGAAGAATGTACAATATTTATTTTCCAGTGTTGTTTACTCAGATCTGTCCATCCCTCACTATTATTCCTCTTCTCTGTATTATCAGTGATGTCACCAGGAAGCAGTTGGCCTAAGTTTAACAATGAGCAGGTAGTAAAGCACTAAATGGAGGACTCACCCCTGAAGAGAGGAAGGGGAGTTGGGGCGACACTGAACGCCAGTGAAACAATAAATGGCAGGATGTTTGATTGTGTACCCTCATATTCTCTCTCTGTGATCACTATTTTTTCATGAA
>NW_006360502.1:0-680 GCF_000327345.1 Myotis davidii
AATTAACGTCACCCCAATAAATACAATAAAAAAGAAGTGTTTCACTAGGTTTCTACCTAAACCTCCATTCGCCTACCCAAAGCCAGGTGTGTAGCTTTTTCGTTTGCTTCGTTAGAAGTGTTTCACTTGGGTGTGTGTCCTGGGAGCGCTCGGAAATCAATCCAAAGTCTCTGCCCAAGAGGCTGGGAGAGCGCCGGGAGCAGCACAGGGGGCAGCAAAGCACATAATCCACATTCCCAGCCCCAAACCGCCCCCTCCCTGAGGGGTTGTCAGAAGTGGTGCGGATAACGAAGGGCTTAAGGTGGGCACTTAGAAAAGGTCACTTGATTTGGGAGAGAAGGAAACCAGGACCTTCAAGACAAGGACGTTCAAGAGAGTCGCCGTGAGAGACAGTAAGAGCTGGTCAGGGCTGAGACTAAGAAGGCAATGTAGGCAGCGACAGGGAGGAGAGCGAGAACAGTCCTTTCCTAGACGTGATGAGAGAAGACATTTCTTCCAGGAAGGAGCTGCTTGTGCTATGCTTTTGAGAACTGGGAGATTCAGTAATGCTATGGAACACCTTCCGAGACTCATTTTACTCCTGGCGTGATAAAAGAAGGAAAATCTCAGCTTAATATCCCGGGTAGGCTCCTAATTTTTTAAAAAGTTGCTTTGCCCTAGCCGGTTTGGCTCAGTGGATA
>NW_006360503.1:0-680 GCF_000327345.1 Myotis davidii
ACATGTGGTTCACAGAGTCTTTCTGATGTCAAAAGGACTGCCGCAGAGGCACAACAACAAGAAGAACACAGATCTTAACAACTTCTCCACTCCTCACCCCGTGTCCCCCCCAGGCTTGGAATCGGGGCAAAAGCCCAAAGGAGATTATTCGATAATTGATGCTCCTTTACAAGGAGTCCGGCTGGAAGGCAGAAGGGAGGTCTTGTGGGGCTGGGCTAGATGGACGAGCCCAAAAGTGATTCGCCAAATGAACACACTCAAATTTGCTTGCAAATATTTGGGGTTTGGCAATGGCTCTCTTGCCACGCCCCCTTCCCCCGGACTCGTTGTATGTACCCTTGTGGATTCCCAGGGAAACCGAATCTGTATGTTTCTGATTCACTCCGGCTTCTCTCCTTGCAGTTTGTTTAGCGAGAGCCACTGTGTGTCCAAGAAAATCTTCCGGGACTCTTTTCTCAGCCCCCGTAAAGGACTTTCCTTCTAACCAGAAAGTGCATTTTGTCCCGAGGACATTGAACTCAAACCCCCAAGTGATTTCAGACGCGTCTTACAGCTCAGGATCCGTGGATGTTGAAGAGGGTTGGAAAGTTTGCAAACACTTTCCCACATCCCTGAGAAAGTCTAGTGATGGTGTGGAGACGGGGAAGGGGGACGTGTTAACTGTTGTGAGCTTTAAAACT
>NW_006360504.1:0-680 GCF_000327345.1 Myotis davidii
ATCACCCCATGATTGCCCCTCAGAGGGAGGCCCCAGCTACCTGGCTGGAGGCACTGTGGACGGTTGGCGGGGGGCTCCCAGACTGTGAAAGGGTGCATGAATTTCATGCACTGGGCCCCTAGTTACAAAAATAATACAATAGCCCAAATAAACTATGAAGGCAAACATTTTATTTATTAATGTTCACTCTATATATTCCAACTTTTAAATTAGCATATGGATAGTTTTTTAAAGTTTAGCACAGAAGTTATTTTATACTAAATTCCTTAATTCATAAAAAAATGATTTACTGAGTCATAGACATTGAGTAGAGATGCCATATTGCCTTCATATGTGAATCTCTTTAGGGAGTATCTAGTTCTAGTTGAGGGGAAGAAGATTATATGATAAAACAACAAAGGGTTATTTATTCCTCTCTCTCTATGTATATCTTTTGCAGTTTGGTTAGATTTGCTTTGGGGGTCTCCCATCTCCATTTTCTGGGCTGTAGGAATGAATAGCCATATGTTGGATTATTGCAAAGAGAAAGAAAAAACATAATAATTCATTTCTGCTTCCTAAATCTTCATCAGGAAGAATCACATCATGACTACAAATGTTTTGTTAGCTGAAGCAAGCCATCAGTCTATTTAACTTCAATGGGGCAGAGAATTATAATATTACTAGAGGCCCAGAGCACA
>NW_006360505.1:0-680 GCF_000327345.1 Myotis davidii
GGGACATCTCACTTTCAATACACTCAGCACTTCTATATTGGAGCACCAAATTGAATTGGAACCCTTTTCTTCCAGGCCTGGTCCACTTTCTCCTTGGTTTTATGTCATTTTAATCAACTATCCTGGGAAGTTTGGGATTATATTCAATTTTCCTGTCTATTCCTGTCCTTGATAATCCCTCACAAAGTCACATGATACCTACTGCCGGAAATGTCTCACTTTCATTCTATTCTCTCAGTTCCCTCTGTCCTCACCATGCCTCAGATCTTGTCTCTTTCTACCATAAGTATAGGGGTGGCCTTTTTACTTTTCCCCTAACCTTCATTTCTCTTCCTTTGTCATTCCATTCTTCACTCAACTGTGAGAGTTTTCACAGTCTTGAGACTGTCTTTCCTTCTTAGCAAACCTTCACTGGGGAACTGTTATTTTAGACCATGTCTAAAGCACTAGTGTGGTGTTCACATCCATGTCCCAATTTGGCCAGGACCTACTTTTTATTTTAAATAAATATTTTTAAAATTTAATATAAAACATTTCAAGCATGCAGGCAAAATGTGAAGATTATATAACAGAAACCAATGTACACGCTGCTTAGAATTAGCATTTGTTAATATTTTCCACATACGTTTTATATTTTTGTTTATTTGCATATCTTCTATCCTATCTAATAAAAGAAAAAA
>NW_006360506.1:0-680 GCF_000327345.1 Myotis davidii
TAATTTTTGACTTATGTCTTAAACCAGCCAGATGTAAAAATGCTAGAGGATCCAGAAAACTTGTGTGTCATTTTTCCAAGGTGTCAAATGTTATAGCATAGGTTGAAGCACTGAAGTTTATTTTATTATTTATAAAGATCTGTGTTTCAAAGGGAAGGATGAGTAATTTCTTGTGTTTTAATTATGTGTGTGGCAAAAGTATATTTATGATTCTGATTACCAATTGTAGAAGCTATTAAACAAGCAAAATATTATTGCAGAAATCATTTAATAATAAAACAAATTTCTATATGCTATATCTCTTCTTAATTATTGAGTTAAAAGTGACATATTTAGTTTTCCTTTATTTTCTAATAGAAGTGTCTCCAGAGAAAGAAAAAAAAAAGTAAGGTGCATAGAATATATGAAAATAATCATATATCTGGACGTTGCACAATACTCGAATGCACACTATTGAATACGTTACATTAAAATTTTCTCTTTTAACACAAGTTTATTTTGGGAGGGGAAGTGGGGGAAAACAAAATTATTATTCTTTAAATCATAGGAAAACATATACAATCCAATATAATAAAAGGCTAATGTGCAAATAGGCAACTAGTTGCTATTAGGTGTGCTGACCATCAGGTGCACATGCAGAATATGGTAGGCATCAGCCACGGTGGGATGGTGGAGCAGGT
>NW_006360507.1:0-680 GCF_000327345.1 Myotis davidii
CAGAATTGTAGTCCAATGGTTTCATGTCCATTAGTTTCATTTCCAAATGTTCTTAAGGATGGAGAGACCTTTTACTACTTCAGCGGTCCCCTAAAGTTCTTACTGCAAGGTGAAGGGGTTAAGGTGATAGCAGTTCTCTTGTGCCTGTCCAAACAATGTAATGCTTTTAAAAGCTGCATATATCTACCCCCACCTACCTCTTTCTAGAAGAGTATAGTTTCCCACATTTTACATGTAATCTTTAGTTTGACATCTCAAAAAGTTTCATGTTGATGGAGATAGTCAAGTCAAACAGAAAGTCACATGATTTTTCTGGATGGAGATTTCTAGAGAGATTTGTTTTTTAAAAGGGAACTCAAAGAACTGAGAATTTGTAAAAAGGATGTCATCATTCAGGGTTTGCCTGGGACAGCCTCTGAGCTCTGTTATCTATATTAACTCTGCGCCAAAATTTCTAGAGATAAACTTTTTGTTTTTACTTAGAGTGATTTTCTGCCTCCCATGTAGTTTGTGAATTTGGTAATATTTGTGTTTAAAGGGATGAGTTGTTTAAGGAACTTATTTGATAGAATGCCCCTTGGATATTCTTCTTGCCCTCAAGTGCAGCAAAATGCATAATTGTAAAGAGCAGTGCTCTTCCCATTGCTGCTTTGCTCTCCATGCCTGTGGAGAAGAATTTG
>NW_006360508.1:0-680 GCF_000327345.1 Myotis davidii
TAGGGGGTTTGCAGAAGGTAGATGATCACGTTTGTTTTTTTCTCTCTCTGCATTCCTGTCCTTTTAACGTCAATAAAAATATCCATTAAAAATATACTAATGGAGAAAAAATGCCCATAGGTCAATTTCCTTTGGTAAAATTTGTAAATAAGATAATTATTTTTATTAATATAATAACTGTCTTGGTTAGTTTTTACTCAGTTTCTCATATTCTTCCATCCCTCCCAGTAATTTCAAAGTTAATATTAACTTCAAATAAATACATCACATCCTATCTCTAAAATATACTGCAGACTGCACAAATTGACTTACATTCTCACTGATAAATCAATAGAATAATTCTGGGAAAATAATATCACACTCACAATAGAACAACAAATTTATATTGTTATTAAACCTCCCAGAAAAAGTACTTTCCTAAAAAACAAACAAAAAAACCCACTGAGCTCTAATCATACTTTTAGCTTAATAAGTAACAAATATTATCCTTTTTTATATTTTAGCTACAAATAGCAAAAAATGGTTCATATTTTAGAAAAGAAAAATAATAATAATGCTTGGGCTACATTAATTTGTCCTCCCTGAATTTTCTTCCGTTCACCATGGGTGGTAATTTTTCATAATCTTTTAAATTAATAATTTATTTAATATTATTAGTTAAAAATTTACAATACAATTTT
>NW_006360509.1:0-680 GCF_000327345.1 Myotis davidii
CACACACACACACACACACGCACACACACATACCCCACAGGAGGAATGATTCTACTGCAGGATGACCTCCTGGCTCCCTAGCTCCACTTTCTACTTGACTTTTTAGCATTTACCATCTAACTTGGTGTTTATTTGACTTATTTTTCTTATTTATTGTTTTTATCCATCACTAGAATGCAAGCAGGTAGGGATTTTTGACTGTTTTGTTCTTGGCTGTATTCCCAGCATCTAACACAATGCCCAGCACATAGTAGGCACTTAGCATACTTGTGGAATAAATGAATGAATAAACTCTGAAGTAGGTGTCATTATTATCATTTTACCAATAAGGACATGCAAGTGCAGAGATATCAAATAACTTTGATCTCAAGGTAATAAACACCCCTCAAAATGCAAGGAATCTCTGTCCATGTGCCTACTATGTGTTCCTGGGACTATGTTAAATCCTTAGTGATTAACGGGGCTCCTCCAAGAATCTACCTCTAGCATTGTGTTTTAACTGAAGGACAGCAGCAAATGTATTCCAGGCAGGTAAAATCATGTTAATTTCATTCAATTCCATAACAAGAATGACTTGCATTTGTAAAGCTCTTAAGTCTTTTTCAGGTCTAATTCAACATCACCTTGGTGAAGTGAACTGGACTGGCAGTATAAACTCCACTTTACAATAGAAAAAAAAA
>NW_006360510.1:0-680 GCF_000327345.1 Myotis davidii
TGAAACTTGTATAATTTTGTTAACCAGTGTCACTCCAGTAAATTCAATAAAACTAGGGGGAAAGTCTCTAAAGAGAACTAAGGATAGGTTACCAGAATCTCATTTAAATGCATTAAATTGACAATAGTGATCTTTTGCAAATAAAATAATAAATGTATTTTAAGGTCCACAGACATATTTAAGACTACACAGGTTTTAAAGCAACGTATTTAACCGTATTTTAAAATTATTTTATTGAGTTAAATGACAGGCTAAGTGAGAAGGAACATTAACATTTAACATTCAGAGAGACAGTAAGATATGGGTGATTTCTTTTGAACATAGCGATCAATTCTGTATAGGTACTTCAAGCCCAGTGTTCAGTGATTTGAATGAAAGCTGTTTTGAATTTAGAAATAAATGAGACACTCAGAACTCACTTTAGGCAGAGCTCATGTTTGAGAGAGCCTCTCAAAGCCTCAATGTTGATGGTTATTGTCAGTTAATTATCCATTTTAACATTTACTGAGTCCCAGAATTGTGCTTGTCACAGAAAAAAATATGGTTTTAAAAGCACCAACTCTCACTGATTTGCAGCTTTCATTTTGGGATAGAATGAGGGTTTCTATGAGGAGCTAAAGCTACATGAACCATCCTAGGAAAAGTAAAAAAAAAATTGTACATAACCTATTTAACAACAA
>NW_006360511.1:0-680 GCF_000327345.1 Myotis davidii
AAAAAAAAAAGGCCAGGCAAATCCTACTAAAGGGAAGAAGGCTGAGGGCATCGGTGCCCATCATCTGGGTCACCCTTCTCTGTCGGAGGTGAATGACCCCACAGACAGTGACTCCTTATCTCTTCTAAGCGGAAGGAGACCTGTTGCAAATGTGTCTGCAAGTGCCTTTGGTTTTAAAGATTCCAGGGGAAAAAATAGGTAACCCATAGCCTTGAGAACAAAAGGGAGTAAGGAAAGGATTCCTTTCCCACACGAGATATGTTTTTTACATAAACCTCGTTGACCAGAGCATTTATTTTCCAAGTGGATAAGGGATAATCTTTCCACTGCTGTGTCTCTGTCCTGACGACATGCTAACCTAATGGGTATAGCGATGCACAGCTTCTCTGAGAAAACTGGACAATACAGTCTTCATTCCTATTTTCCTTTTTAATATTTTAAAACTCCACTTTGTGGTATAGTCTGATATATGGCATTTGGGTTAATGCACACATATGGGGGAAATCTGGTGTGAATAATTATGGGTAAAAAGTCCTCAACAACTGAACGCTCTTCACATTATATCCAACTTAGGAGCCATTCTGTTTGCTCAATTATGAAGATGCTTTTGGTGAAATCTAGATAAGTGTGCTTAAATGATAGGCACTGGCTCAATAATCTAGAAGTATCTTCGACTTCTT
>NW_006360512.1:0-680 GCF_000327345.1 Myotis davidii
GGCCCAAAAAGATACATGGAGACTCATATATTGGATTTTTTAATAATGACTAAGGTGCCATCCTCCTCCCACCCCATTCACCTTTCTGTGGTAAACGGAGATGTGATGGCTGGGATCATGGCAGCCATCATGTGGCTACGAGGGAGAGAGGCCAACACATTGCTGTTTACTAACCAATGTCTACAGCTGCCTTCTCCAGAGTTCTAGACTAAGAAAGGCAAACCCTCTATTTCTTTTTCAGCCTCTACAAATCGGGTCATCAGATTCTCACTGTCAGCATCCCAAGGCAGCTGCTGGGTCCTTCCTCAGTGCCCCGGACACTGGCATTTAACCTTATTAGAGAGCTCGTTGCACGCTGTTGTAATGATTTATTTACAGGCTCGCACCTGGTGTCCCTGGAACGTGAGCCTCTGGGCGGGCAGGGAGCACGGCTTACTATTCATCCCACGTGCCACTGTGCCCGGCAGGCCCTTAGTATTCTATAGCTGCCCTTTGGTTCAAGAGCGAAAATCACACTGATGCCTTTCTCAATAACCCTCACGTCCTGCCTGTCTACAGCAAATCAGTTATCACAGCCCTGTGATGGGGGCTGCAGGGAGGAGAAACAGATCCCCTTCTCTTTGTCTAAGGGCCAGCGTGTCCTTTTCTCTCGAAGGAGTTTCAGCTCCCTCTGTTCTCCC
>NW_006360513.1:0-680 GCF_000327345.1 Myotis davidii
ATGCTCTATTCGCTGAGCCAAACTGGTTAGGGCAATCCTATTTTTAAAAAATAGCAAATTGTGTATATGTTGATATGTGTATTGAAAAAGACCAACTCATACTAGTAAGCAAAATTAGAAAGTGAATAAGAAAAATATGTTAGAAAATACCTATACAGCCTAGGAGTATGGGAGGGAAATACTAGATGGATGTCACTACATTAATTTAAGTGCTCTGTTCAGCAAAATATACCAAAGCTAACAGATGACACAATGAAGGAGAGACTGTAACATCTTTCAGGATAAGAAGTTAATATCTAGAGTATTCAAAGAGTTCTTGCAGATCAACAAGCAAAAGGCAGAAAACCCAAAAGAAAAATGAACAAATAATGAAAAGATAATTCTCTTAGGAGGCCTAATGTCAACCAATTATATGAAGAGATGATCCAACTCCTAGTAGTTACAGAAACAAAGAGAAATACAATCTAAAACTATAATGAAATATTGCTTTAAACCCATCAGATTGGCAAAAATTAGAAAGTTTGATGCTACCCAATGTTGGTAAAGGAAGTGAAGAGATGAAAATTCTTGTCCACAAGGGAAGAGGAGAGACTATAAACTGGCATATCCATTCCAGAAAGCAGAATATTTGTATTTACATTAAATAAGAATACACCATTTGACCCTGTATAATGCCCCCC
>NW_006360514.1:0-680 GCF_000327345.1 Myotis davidii
AGAGTTCAAATAGTGATGCTGAGAGCTGGGAAGCACTCTCACACTTTGGGAATAGGAACTGTACATTCCATCTTTTCTTCTCTTAATTGGTGCTGGCTCTAAAAACATTTTCAGTTTCTTACGTTGCATCAGCAAGTAATAATAATGTTACCAGCAGTCCTAATGAAAGTTTTGTCTTAAGCAATGAGGAATTAAAAATCACTATAGTATTATTATAATTATTATTTATAATAATATGCAATATATATATTATTATTAACATCCTACATTATTCTGGGTGTGACTGAATTGTTATGAGTCTTCTAACTTTAAAGAAATTTTGGACATCTACTTCAAAACATGGTGGAGGTCAGGACTGGAATGAGGGTGAGAGTGTGAATAGGTGACAGTGTGCCTGTGTGTGAGTGTTCTGTGTGTGGGATGGGGGGTGGGAGGGGTGGGGAGTTGGGCGGGTTCTGATGCTCCTGGCAGAGGAGTTACTGGCTGCCATGTGCTGCTCGGCCACCTGTTTCTCTCCACATGCTTCTCTCCAAAGGGTCCTCCAGGGAGGAGACTGTGAGGAGCAGCCCTGCTCCAGTGCTCCTAGGCCACAGACAAATGCTCTTGGTCCCAATGCTGGTACCCAAAGCCCCCTGAACACAGACCAGACATAGCAGCTCGGTGTGCCTTGGCAGACCCCC
>NW_006360515.1:0-680 GCF_000327345.1 Myotis davidii
CCAGAGCCATGCAAATGCTTCCTGAATGCCTGCAAGGCTGTGCCAATCTGTATAACCAAGTACAGACATCAGAGCATTCTTGTAGCAGCCAATAGGTCAATAATGACTTATTCTGGGCAAAGGGATGATTTTTTTGAGAGTTCCAATAGATTTTCACGGGTGAATGTTAGTTTTATTGTATTACAACATGAAGATGTGGTCAAACACCAATACTAACAGCCTAACTTCTATGAGTGCAAAGATAAACCACTATTTGAAACATTATGGAAACATTAGTTAGCAAGGGACAACTGCTGTTGACACTACTCTGCTTCCTACCACATACCTCTGTTTCTTTCTACCACTGTTTCCTTTTCTTATTTTCTTTGCTTTTTTCTCTTCTACCTAATTTTAGCAGCTACCATTTTAAAAGCTTAGTGTCTCATTTGCTTTTTTGCTCTTCACAAATCCATGAAGCCATGCCTCTTACAGAATTCTACTAAGTACCTGTCTTGAATTTTTATAAATTCATTTTTACCCTTTGTTTATTGCAGTACAACTGAATGATAAAATGATACCAGGGCCAGAGATATGCATTCTAGAAATCTTATCATTTGAGAGTCTAGTCTATCATTCAATATAAAATATAATATGGATAACAGGAACACATTAAAATGGAAAAGATACCAAAAGCTAGTGTA
>NW_006360516.1:0-680 GCF_000327345.1 Myotis davidii
GATGTGAGGAATACCTTTGAGTGGCCAGAACACAGTGTAAACAAGCCTCAGAATTATCCACAATTGAATGGGACAAATGTTAGAGAAATAGCTTCTCTGAAACAGGGAGGAACATCTCCTAACCACAGGCTCCTGATGTTGGGGTTAGGAAGTGCTGTTCCTAGACTACGATCCTACCTGAGAGTCAGCACCAGGGAAAGGGCTCTGGACCACAGAGTATCTACCTCCAAACTCCCTACTTCTTCAAAACAGTGATCTCCTTCCTTCACTGTGTGTACATACATGGTTTTCTGAGCAAACCGGTTGAAATACAGTTGCCTATTTTGGAGGAGTTTAAAGCCTCTTAAATTTAAAGGAGTTCCCATTTGGATTGAGTTATAGAGCATATTTAGGACTTCTATACCCCGAGGATAAGAAAACTCAAGAATTTCTAGATAAAAAAGGAATTTAACTGCTTTGCTTTAAATGCCCTGGCTTTTAAAGAAAGTTTCAGATTCTTGTTGAAGCTGTAACTCAGGGCGAGGAACACTTAGCTGCCAGTTAAATTAATGGATTGTTACGTTATAGGTAAGTGATAGCCAGCTTGTAAAAACACAGAATACTAAGAGAGTTTTAGTATTGAAACTTAATTGAAGAACTGTCTTCTTGATTTTATTTCAGAGTTAGAAATGAATATTCTT
>NW_006360517.1:0-680 GCF_000327345.1 Myotis davidii
CCCCACTCCTGGAATGTTATCGGAAGGCATTCAATTTAGATATTTGTGCTTTTATAAAATTAGATCTTTTTGCCTCTGAGGCTTTGAGCTATTTCTGCGTAAGTTCAGATTTTGTATTTTGCACTTACTTAAAATATCTGCACGTGAATGCTAAACCATTGTTATTACATTTATTTCAATACACCTCGTTTCCGGCCCGATGATGCGTTGGTAATTCTTACTGTTTTCTAAGATACTGTTATCACTGCAGGGAGAAAAATAAAAAAAACAACTCGACTGAATTGTGTATATAAATTGTACGGATGTTGTTGACTTACCCCGATAAGACTGGCTTAGATTCTAGCTGGTTTATTCTCACTCTAACCGTCTGCCAACAGAGGTAATCTCGTCTCATCTCCTAATATTACAATAAATGCTTGGTGTTCGACGATCTAAACCAAACAAAAGGAATTGAATCACGGTGATGAGAACTGATGTCACAGCTCCGTCCTACATAAAATACCAATTTTCCAGAATGTCATTTACACGGGTGATTGCTATTTCAGGTCAATAATATTTATCATAGGTAAGTACTCTGTCTCCATATCTATTTCACTCAGATCTTTTTTTTATTTGCAAGAGCTATTTTCATTATCAAGTCCTAATGGGACGCCTACTGATGTAGAAACATGAATTTTTTT
>NW_006360518.1:0-680 GCF_000327345.1 Myotis davidii
AACAGTGTTGCAAAAATTGGATATTCACACAAAATGATTAAAGTTGGATCCTTATCTTACATCACACACAAAATTAACTCAAAGTGAATTGAAGACCATTAACTCAAAATGGATGTAAGAGCTAATACTATGAAATTCTTAGAAGAAAACATAAGGGGGAAACCTTACAATATTGGATTTGGGAATGATTTCTTAGATATGACACTAAAGGCACAGGCAAAAAAAGAAAAGAAAAAGAAATTTGACTTCAAAATGAAAAACTTTTGTGCATCAAAGGACACTAGCACAATGAAAAGGCATGGGAGAACATATCTGCAATTCATATAACTGATAAAAGATTGATATTCAGAATACATAAAGAATTCTTACAACTCAGCAACATAAAAACAACCTGATTTAATAAATGGACAAAGGACTTTAATAGACATTTCTCTAAAGGTATATAAATGTTCAATAAGCGCATGGAAAAATGTTCAACATCACTAATCTTTAGGGAAATATAAGTCAAAATCACAAGAAAACGTCATTAGGGTGGCTATTATAAACAAACAAAACCCAGAAAATAACAAGTTTTGGCAAAGATGTTGAGAAAATGAAATGCTTATGCATTGTCAGTGGAAATGTCAAATCTTGTAGAATCTGTGGCAATGATATGGCAATTCCTCAAAAAAAATTACCAT
>NW_006360519.1:0-680 GCF_000327345.1 Myotis davidii
AAAAAAAAAGGAAAAAAACGGGTAAGGAACTTAGCATGCAGATCACCAGAGAATATCCAAATGGCCAGTATCCACCAGGGAAATGCACATTTAAACCACAATTAGATGCCACTCTTTATCCACCAGAATGGTTAATAGTTAAACAACTGAGTGTTGGTGAAGGTGTGGAACAACAAGAAATCTCATATACTGTTGGTGGGTGCACCAATTGGTACAACAAACTTGGAAAGGAAAACTGTTTGATAGTATCTACTAAAGCTAAATATATGCATACATTATGACCCAGCAATTCTACTCGTAGGTGGATATTCAACAGGGTGCACACATGTGATCACAAAAAGACATTTAAAATGTTCCTGTAGTAGCCATAATAATACAAAACTAGAAACAACCCAAAGTCCCTCAACATTAAAGTGGATAAATCAGTTATGGCAAATTTACCTAATGAAGTGTCATAAAGCATTGAGAATTACTTAATTATTGCTCTATGAAATAACAGGAATGATTCTTATAAAAATAATATTAAACAGAGGGGGTCAGACACAGAATAATATACATTGAATGGTTCCATTTATATAAGGTTCAAAAACACTGGCAACCACCTCACACCCACTAGGATGGCTATTATAAAACAAACAAAAACACATAAAATAACAAGTGTTGGCAAGGATGTGGAGAAA
>NW_006360520.1:0-680 GCF_000327345.1 Myotis davidii
CTCTGAAATCAATAAAAATATTTAAAAAATAAGCCATTGGCTAAAGAAGAAATAACAAGAAGGTTTTAAGAATATTAAAGTTATAGTTAAAATATAATGTATCAATAATGGAAGGATGCAACCAAGGCGGTGCTCGGAGAACTTTATTGCTTTAAATACGATAAAAACCAGAAATGTATAAATATAATAGTTTATGCTTCCGCCTTAAGATGGTAGAAAGAGAAATGCAAAGTAAACTAACAATAAATAAATAAAAATTTGAGACAACAAGAGAATCAACATAGTAGAAAATAAAAGCAAGCAGCAGAGAATATGAACCGAAGTTTGTTCTTTTAAAAAAAGTTTAAAACTGTTAAACCTACAGCAAGACAGATAAAGAAAGATAAAAATATAAAACAATACTAGAAATAGAAAATATTACTGTTCCTTACAAATAAAAAAGGATGACAATTGAATATTTTATGAACAGTTTTATGCTAATAAATTTTAAAAGTTTCATGAAAGGTACAGAATGTTCAAAAACAACTTATCAAAACTGGCACAACTAGAACTAGAAAGAGTTAGCTCTTTATCTATTAAGGACATTGCCTTTGTAATTAAAATAGCTTCCAACGCACAAAAGAACCCCTTTAGGTCCAGGCACTCTCACAGCGGTTCTCAACCTGTGGGCCACGACCCCT
>NW_006360521.1:0-680 GCF_000327345.1 Myotis davidii
TTATCTAAAATCATAATGTTATAAGATGTGGGTTTGTTTTCTATTACATTCATATTTTTCCCTCCTTTTTACACTTTAGCTGGCAATTCTTTGGTCCAACAAGGTGGACAGCCGCTCATCCTAACCCAGAATCCAGCCCCAGGTCTGGGCACAATGGTTAGTCAACCAGTATTGAGGCCTGTCCAGGTCATGCAGAATGCCAATCATGTGACTAGTTCTCCTGTGGCCTCACAACCAATATTCATCACTACTCAGGTGAGTAGGGACTCTGAATTCTGGGACTGGTAGAGAGGAAAGACTATGTGAACTTTTGGAGGCTCTACCTTAGGTCTTTAGCATCATTAGAAATGGTCCTAAGTCCTGTTTTTTGACCTGGCTTTCTCATTTGCTGTTTTGTAATATGGTGCTGACTTTTATAAAAAGCCTAACATAGCTTACAGCTGGTTAATTTCCACTTCATACTCCTTAGAGGGCTATTAAGGCTGGGCAGAAATTAGTGGGAAATACTGGATTCAGAAACCTTAACACATGGCCCTCAAGGCTTCTTGCCCTTTACTTGGGCTGCTCTTAAAATGGGGTAAGTTGACTTTTGGAAGTCTATATGTGAAATTGGGGAAGTGCAGGCAGATCTTTGGAAGAGAAAAAGATGACTTACTTGATACGTAATGTGAATTGAAGTT
>NW_006360522.1:0-680 GCF_000327345.1 Myotis davidii
TTAGAAGATGGTGCCTCCAGTTGTCTGAAAACTGAGGGTACTGTGGAAGAGAACATAGGAAAAAATATTCTCAATGGAACAAGATCTGAATGAATAGAGAAACTTTTGCTCTGTGGGCATGAGAGGCTTACAATATTTTTAATTGGATTTGTCTTGATTTTTTTGGAGGGTTTTTATTTTATAGCCTCCAGCTGTAATTTCACTTGCCATAAACAAATGTAATAAAGCGATGCAAATGTACTTATAGCTTTCCCTCAGCAGATGTGAATTTCTGTTCCAGGGAACATGACTTTAAGAACAAAACACTTCTAGTTTCCTGGTCTTAAAAATAAGCATGCAAATATAATCTAAACTCCATCACAGAAGAACTTAGATCATTGCAATAAGTTATTTTGCCCAAAATACACCAAAGCATTTTGTTCTACCTAGCAGGCTATAAAGAAAAATTGCTTGCTTAATTTGTTTTGGCTATTAAGATTAATATGTTGTATTAAATCATTCTTTCCAGAAACTAAATCCTTTCTGTCTCCTGACGGGATTTGTTTTGGCTGTTAAACTGAGGTATTAAACCATGCTTTCTAGAAGCTATATCCAGACCCTTTTAACCTCATAGGTGGATTTCTGTCTCCTGGTTGGACTATCAAGCTTAATCTTTTTTAAAAAAATATATTTTATTGACT
>NW_006360523.1:0-681 GCF_000327345.1 Myotis davidii
TCTGAAATCAATAAAAATATATTCTAAAAAGTTTCAATGATATATAATTAATATTCAATGAACCACAGATATTTAAGATGTACAATGTGATAAGTTTTAGCATATGAAACCATTCATTCAAGATAATCAACATACTCATCTCCCTCAAGAGTTTCTGCATGCCCCTTTGTAATCCCTCCTAGCAACCCTCTCTCCTGCCCTTCTTTCTTCCCCATTCCTAGGTTCTCCTTTCTGTCACTATAGATTATTTTACATTTTCTAGAATATTCTATAAATGGAATCACACAGTGTGTACTCTTTCTGCTTGTCTTCATCAAGCATGATTATTTTGAGATTCATCCATGTGTTGTATCAATAGTTCATTCCTTTTTAGGCTGAAAGTATTCCTCTGTATGAATCTATCACAATTTGTTGACCTGCTCACCTATTGATGGTGTTCCAAATTGATAGACAAGTAAATCTTGTGTACAAGTCTTTGAATGAGCATTCTTGTTCATTTCTCTTGAGTAAACACTAAGGATAAGAATGGCTATATCACATTATAGTTGTATGTTTCACTTTTTAAGAAATGAATAAACTGTTTTTCAAAAGGTTGTGCCATTTATATTCCCACCAGCAGTGTATGGGAGTTCCCATCTTCCCCATCTTCATTAACTCTTGGTATGGTCAATCTTTTTTTTT
>NW_006360524.1:0-681 GCF_000327345.1 Myotis davidii
GGCATTATAGTCACTGAAACAAGGAACTGAGAGGGAGGATCAGCGCTCCTACCTTCCCCCGAGGATGAAGAGGTACACTAGGGGACTCAGGGAACCAGGGAAGTGGTGTCAACTGTTCCTTTGTGGGGCCTCAGCCGGGCCTGGTTCTGCTCTGGGCTGGGGGCTGGGCCTCTGTGCCATCTGTCCTGACGGTACCCAGGCATCGAGATCACTGGCCATTTCTGGACGGGCACTAAGAGCCTCTGGAAATAGCTCCAGGACGATTATTTCAGGAGGAATGTGCAGTTCCTCCAGCTTCCCAGAAAGCCAGGCTGTGTCCGTTAAGATGAGGAATGTCCCTCTATGGCCTCTCCAGCTCCAAGGGGCCTCTAGGATTTCGGGGGGGCCACAGAGGCCTTCAGAGACAGAAGGGACTGGGAGCCCTGAGTGGGAGGGTTGTTTTGTCCTGAGATTCTGGGTTCTCAAGACCCCGCCTAGAGTCCGGGCAGCCGTCTGACTCCAAGCACAGGGGCCCTTGAGGGGGAGGCTACGGGGACGCAGCCTGCCCCAGCTCTTTCCCAGGCCCATCCCCAAGAAACTGATATTGTGCCAGAGAACCTGACATTGTCGGGGCCAGGACCTTCACATCCACCCTCTTGTTTAATTCTCATGGCACCCTAAGAGGTGGGGGTTTTGTTTTCC
>NW_006360525.1:0-681 GCF_000327345.1 Myotis davidii
TTTGGCTATTGTAAATAATGCTACTATGAACATTGATGTACCTGTTGTGTTTTTAAAGTTATTATTTACCTTAAGCTTTCCACTAAAATGAATTTCTGTCATCATAGTCCAAATTAGTGAGCTTTTCCCTATTTCATAAGAGTGACATTAGAATGGTACCTTAAAGCAGTGGCTATCAAACTATCGCATGCATCAGAATTATCTACCTAGAGGGCTCGGTAAATACAGATTGCTGTGCCTACCACAGAATTTCTGTTCCAGTGACCTAGGGCAGGACCTGAGAATTTGCCTTTTTAATACATTGCCTGGTGATGCCGTCACTGCTCATGTGGGAACCACACTTTGAGAACCACTTTGGCTTACAGCATGGTCTTAGTTGATAGAACACCCTCTGGTGCTGGTTTGGCCAATAACTTTGTCACTCTGTGCAAGCAAGTTTCTCATCACCTAAAATTTGAAATGGTATACTAACATGTGTGAAATTTCCTCTACTTTAAAATTATATATGTAAAGGTCGGAATAGGAAACAGATTACACTCCCAAATTAAGATAGAGAAGATTTATTTAAAAAATATATTTATTTACAAAGTTGCATAAAGGAAGCTACCAAGAATAGTTTAGTTGTCCAAGTTAGAAACAGAAGTGCCTTTACTGCCCCTAAATCTCAAGAGGAAAAGGGAG
>NW_006360526.1:0-681 GCF_000327345.1 Myotis davidii
AAAAAAAAAAAATAGGGTTCCACCAAATAATAACAACGAAAGCTAAACCACAAACTGAAGAACCTGGGTAAACAAAGTGATCACAAATGATAGTTAAACTTCAATCTGATGCCATCATTGTAATTACATGATTAATTGAGGAAATGTTCGATATTGAAAGCCCAATAATTGCTTCGTACGCTAATCTGAATTATTTCCATTTAATGATAGTTATATTGAGGAACGGGTCCATTTTTCCTTCTGTACTGCTGCCTTGCCATTCTTCCCTAAATATCTCTGCCAAGATTACTCAATGAGAACATTTTTCCCTCACGGTCTCTAAAGGTCTACCCTGGGGGATCTCCTAGAGGATCCAATAGCAGGCACACTCTTAGAAAAAGCACGCCCTACCCACTCCAGTGTGAATGATACCATACCTCAGCACTAACATTGAAATGCACAGGTAAGACATCAGAAGTGGGCACTAAGATAAAAGCATTGCGAGCTATTTCCATACAAGGTCTGATCACATTCACTACCTGGTTATAGAGAACTTCCATTCCAGGAAGCATGGATGTGACATAGTCACAATAATAATGGTCAGCAGCAAATATTTTCTTCAGGGGTGAGGAAAGAAAAGAGGAGAAAAGGCATCTACCATGCAGCAATAATACAGGGTGGGGCAAAAGTAGGGTTACAGTT
>NW_006360527.1:0-680 GCF_000327345.1 Myotis davidii
TATATATATATAGATTATGTATTGCACATTGAACAATTTGTATGTTCAGCCAACCTTGAATTCTTGGGATAAACTCCACTTAGGCATGGTGTCCATTTCTTCTAATATGCTATTGGATTCAGTTTTCTAGTATTTTGTTGAGAATTTTTGCTAACATATTCTTTAAGGATATTGATGTATAGATTTCTTATATTGTGATGTCTTTGCTTAGCTTTAGAATCAGGGTAATACTAGCCCCATGGAATAAGTTAGAATGTCTCCCTCCTCTTAAATGTTTTAAAAACTTTGAGGAGGATTGATGTTAATTCTTCTTTAAATTATGTCTAGTATAATTCAACAGTAAAGTTATCTGGTCCTGAGTTTTCTTTGTTGAAAGTGTTTTTTTATTGTTAACTTAATCTATTTGTTATAAGTCTATTCATATTTTTGTTTCTTCTTCAGTAAGTTTTGGTAGTTTGTGTGTTCCTAAGAATTTGTCCATTTCATCTTTGTTTTCCAGTTTGTTGGTGTACACTTGCTCATTATACTCTCTTATAATCCTTTATATTTCTATAAAATTGGTAGTAATGTCTATTGTTTCATTCCTGATTTGAGTCATCTTTTTTTTGGTCAGTCTTTGTTAAAGTTTGTCAAATTTATTGATCCCTTCAGGGAACTAATTTTTGTTTCTGATTTTTTTT
>NW_006360528.1:0-681 GCF_000327345.1 Myotis davidii
AATGACAAGAAACCCGAAAGCAGCATCTTTCTACTTTGGATTTCGGCTCCCCGGGGCCTCCCCTCCTCATTAAAGAACTCACATCTAGGCAACAGGACCTCTCTCTCTTATCTGTCTGAGCTGAAGTGTGACTAGTAAATAATAACATGAAAAGAGGATAAAGAACCCCCTTCATTTACATCCACTGCAACACTAGAAATCTATCAAAAATAAATGTTTTTTACTACAGACGGTGTTTATAAGCTTTTCACCCCGGGCATGGCTGATGAAAATGGGTAACAACTTAAATGGAGCATCCAGATCTCAGTTTGAGACCCTTATTTGATATCAATTTTGCCTCCACCCTCCCTGCAGCAGCCCAGCCAGGCACACAATTACTGCTGACGTACTTCAGGCTGCTGCTTGGGGAAAGAGGGGAGGAGCCTTTTCACCTCATCAAAACAGCTTCATGCCACCTGCTCCCGTGGCATGAGAACAAAACTAGCCCACTTAGTAAGAGCATGCACAGCTCACACGTATGACGAATAAAGATCTGCTTGGAGAGTGTGCTTTTTAAAACAAAAATAAGATGTGATTAAGCTGTGGCAATGTGTGTCACTAGCTCTTATAGATTCACAGTAGAGATTATTAAAAGTCATCGTATTCCCTAAATCTCCTGAGGACTCTCCCCATTTTGTTTTT
>NW_006360529.1:0-680 GCF_000327345.1 Myotis davidii
GAGTGGTATATCCCAGGGATGCAAGGATGGTTCTACATCCATAAATCAGTCAAAACAATACATCAAATTAACAAAATAAAGGATAAATGCCATATTATCTTCTCAATAGATACGGAAGTATTTGACAAAACTCAGCACCCTTTTGATAAAAACTCTCAGGGTCTAGCAGAAACATAATAAAGGCCATGTATGATGAACCCACAGCTGCTATCATGCCTGATGGTGAAAAGCTGAAAGCCTCTCCTCTAAGATCAGGAATAAGATAAGGACGCCCACTATCAGCACTTCTATCCAACAAAGTATTCAACATAGTAGCCTCGTGTTTTCCTATAAGAAGCCTTTTTCTCTCTAGGTCAGCCACACGGAAAATCAAATCACTCACTCACAGAGTTGCTTAGTGAGAAAGAAATCGGGGCCGGGGCACTGGCCAGAAGACACAACTATGTATGGCTTCCAGCTCTGAGAGATGGAGGCGTCGGCCCCACGGCAGGGATATCCGGCCACTGGCCACGACAAAGCCAACTGCTGAACAGAGCGTCCCTTCCCAGTCACTGCTTTGACAGGAATTGCCAGGGCCTGCCTCCTGGTGTTTCCCCGTCTAGTTCTGCCCCAACCACCTCCCCTTCCGGTTGGCAGACTCTCTGCGCGAGTGTGATTAAAGCCTCCGGTGAAGCTGCCAT
>NW_006360530.1:0-681 GCF_000327345.1 Myotis davidii
CCCACCTGACAACTGTGGAAATGAGGTTTTCTGAAGTGAAAGAAGTTGCCCTAGTGAGTGTGGAGTCTAGCACATGCTTCTTCTTCAAACCAGAAAAAAGTCTGTGATTAAGGCAGTGTCATTCAGTCTGAGTACTCATTGTCCTCCTTTTATGGAGGGGGCCTAAGATACAGATATGCTAAATACATCATGGAAAGTCATAAAACTAGGCGGTAGGAGAGCTAGGCTACAGCCCAGAGAGCTCAAATGGCCGCCTGGTTCCAGCTCAGGTTACTAATAACACTTGCCCTTCTTATACCTCAGTTTCCCCATCTGCAAAAGGCTTCACAACTCAATGTAACATGTCATTTTAACAAATGACTCCCAGGTGCTGAACATTAAATAGATAGTAATGGAAATCAATAAGAGAGCAAGATTTAATTTTTTTTTAGTCTACTAAAGTGATCACAATCCACCCTCTGGGGTGTACACTCCCTCACATTCACTGGTAAAAACCAGGCAAAAAAATAAAAAAGAAACAAGAAGACATGTATACCTCCAAAGCAGCACTAAATGACAAGGTTTGTCTTTGTTCATTCTTATTTTTTCTCTTTTGTTAAACCTGGACACTATATTCTGTACTTCTGAGGAACAGGGGCCACTAGAAATATTAGGTCAGCAGAGCACTCTTTGGTTTACAAA
>NW_006360531.1:0-681 GCF_000327345.1 Myotis davidii
TCTTGCTTTTTAATTTTTACCACTAACATCTCCCTTAGGACCTTTTACACAGTGGCTGCCACCCAGTGGGCTCCACCCACCTGGAAACCCACTTGTACCCTACCTTTGGCTGTAGCATTGATTAAAACTTACTGCAGATAACCATTTCTACTGACTTCACAAAGTATATTATTAAGGTTTTCTGAAGCTTTTATCCAAACTGCTTTTACTCCTTGAAATAACAACCTTTTCCCTCCAAGATTCTGAAATTATCTCTTAAGTAGAGTTTAAACATATATGAGTCCTTTCAGAGGCTAATGATGGAAAGGCAAAATCCATAAATATCGCTCTTACACAAAATCATATGGGTTTGTTGCTACCAGGGAAAGATCAGAGGGAGAGAAGATCAACATGAGAAAAGGAACATTAAAAAAGTAACAACATAAGCAGCTGTAGAGAGGGAAACAGAAGAGCAGCTGATGAGTAGGAGAAGAGGAAAAAATGAAGCATTTGGTGAAAACCCGTTATTATTGGGAAACGATTTTTAATATGGCTAAATGTCTGTTTAACAGGACTTAACTATATTATTATAAAAGGAAGTTCTGGAATCCTAAATATAGCTAATGTAGAATTAAGAAAGGGAGGATGTAAGATGCTTCTTAAATTTTGGGATAATGAATGAAATTTAAATCACAACTGAGC
>NW_006360532.1:0-681 GCF_000327345.1 Myotis davidii
TCTGCCCTGGGGATTCCCTCAGACCCTACTGAAAACCAACTTGCTAGCTCACCCAGGCTCCTTCCAGTGGCTGTTCCATACAGCCTGAATTGGCTGGTGCTGTGGACTTTCCTAAAAACTCTCAGAAGTTCACAAGCTCCAATAAGTAAACACTGGCTTTGGGATGCCCCATACCTCTTGCTAATCAGCTCCAAGGTTGGCACTGGTTGCAGCAGCCTTGATTGGCAGCTTAGTATTTCCTAGGCACTTCTAAGCCCAGCACAAACAGCAACCATCTGCGGATAAGTTTGTAGCTCATACCGGGTGGCCTTCGGCAGGGCACAAAAAGAGGTTAACATTGGCATGCACCAGAGCCCTGCTCAAGAGGCCCCAGAACCAGCACACCCATTGGCAATCTTTAGACCATACAAGAGCACCAAACCACCACCTCCAGAGCCAGTCTTCACAATCAGCTTGACCAATGAGACTGAGAGTTAGTTCCTTCCATTGAAGGGCCAATAGCAATCAAGGCTCAACACTAACAGGAAGGTACTCACACCCACAAAAGGAATACCCATATCTGGTGGTCAGGGAAACTATGTCACTTGGTTCCAGGAAATCTATGACCACATCAAAATTTTATTACATAAGGCCACTCTACCAAAATCAGGAGGTGTAGCAGCTCTACCTAATACATAGAAA
>NW_006360533.1:0-681 GCF_000327345.1 Myotis davidii
TTTCAAAACCTTTTGGTTTCACTCTTAAACACTGAAGACCCCAAAGACCTTTCTGTGGTTCACATGACTTTTATCTATTGATTGGTCTCACAATAGAAAACAAAGCTAGATGTGTGAAATATTTAACTATTTGGTTAAAATAAATAATGAACACATTTTTAAAACAAAATGAAGCTTTTTAATGGAAAAATAACTGTATTTTTCAAAACAAACAGTGAGGAGAGGCACTATATTAGATTGTTTAAATCTACTCAGTGTCTGGCTTTAATAGAAGATAGCTGGGTTCTCATATCTGCTTCTGTCTTCAGTCTGCTGTCCTATGTTGTGATTGAAATATATGAAGAATATCTGGCCTTATATAGATAGATGTGTAGTTGGAAAAGAGAGGCGTATTTTAGTAGACTTTTCAGATAACTTGGGAATTCTTTGATACTACACCAAAATTCAACAGGTGTTGTCTTCTTAATGGTGAATTGGAGTATGGAATCTGATACTACATCAATAAAGCTTTCATTGTGTTATTTTAAATCCATTTATCTATGCTGCCCTTTGAATGGATCCTTTACTAATGCATAATTTATTAGTATCACACATTGATTATTGTGGAAATATTGGTCTACTGCGTTACATAAATTGTCCAAAGGCTGGCACATTTCATCACATAACATCAAAAAATCACAT
>NW_006360534.1:0-680 GCF_000327345.1 Myotis davidii
TCCTACTACGGGCAGGAAGTTGAATTATGTATGATTGAATTAGAGAATGGGATACAATGAAATTGGCTCCTCCTGTCACCTTACCTTATAAAATGCCATATGTAATACCCCATACATGTTTCTCAAGATTGTTTTGTTCTATTCTGTCCTAAGAGCTTTGGCATACTGCAAGGCTGAGATTACTTCTGCTTTTCCTAAGATTCACTATTCTAAACATCCAACAATGAGGCTAACTGTTCATTTTAAAGAACTTTGTGACTTATAGAGCCTCACTTGCCTGGGATTTCCCTTGATGTGGGGACAATTTATATCATCCTTTTCAGATTCTCTAAGAAATTTTAACTGGGATAAACTGAAAGCTGTAACTCATATTTGTACCTAGGGTAGAGATCTAGTTTATGAAACTGACACTTGTTTGTTGCATAGGATTGGACTCCTCCCTTCCACCAAAAAAATAAAAAGTTCTGAATTGAAAATTTTGAAACTAATTATAAACATTAATTAAAAGAATATATGCCATAATTTAAAAGTTCATCCATATAGAAGGAATTCTAATGAAAAGCAGCATTCCCTGCCCCATTATTTCCCACCTTAGTACTCTCTCCAGAGGAAATTGAGTCTGTTTCTAATAATTGAGAAAGTTACTACAATCTCTCTAAATACGTGTTTAATGCTGCTTC
>NW_006360535.1:0-681 GCF_000327345.1 Myotis davidii
TAGCTACTAGTCCTTGCGTGGAGCTTAAAACACTATCTAACATTCTATGCAGCATTCTAGTTGTCTCCAGATTGACCAAACTATATGCATTATTCTCCAAACAAGTGAGGTCAAGAGCAAGAAATACACAGCAAATTAGAAAAACAATAATGGTCTTAATGTTGGACAAAAAGGTGGCATTTTTGCATTATTATTCAATTAGAAAAACCTCCTATTAGCATCATGAAAGTCTTTTAGGACAATGTCTGCAGTGACATCCACCAGCATGTTAATCAGTTGTGATCTGATTGTCTCAAGCACTTTTTGCCCCTATTGAACTTGACCCTTTAGCTGGGTGGAATTTAAAGAAAAAAATGCTGGAATAAGCACTACAAACCTTGCAAACTGCAAAGTAGGTAATTCAATCTTGAGACAATCTCTCAAAGTAATACATCTTCCATAACAGACAGGTGACAAGAATATTTCCATTGTCGAAGCATGTTTTAAAATATTCTTTTTGCAATTTTATTTTCTGAACTTATAAATGCTCCTCTTACTACAAAAATGTCTTTTGCTTTGTTTTTAAGAACATAAACAGTTTACATATTTTATTGTGTCTCATCTGTTTCTACCTATATGTATTTTATTGAGAGAATTATGGTTCTTAAAATACTGTATCTGCTTTGTTCATTCAAAAAAAAA
>NW_006360536.1:0-681 GCF_000327345.1 Myotis davidii
ATTTAGGATAATTCTGTGCAAATTGCTAAACATTCCTGCAGGCAACGGGGGTAAAGTGTGTCTGGGGATGACTCATAGGGACTCTGCTATGTCTCTTAAAAGAAGCTAATTATACTCTTGTGAGATGATAATTACCATCAAAGACTGACACTCTCTAAGGTTTGAGAGTATTTTGAACATTTAAGAAGTCCACAATATTTCTGATTCATAAATCTCTTTAGGCACTTGGGAAATTAATACTTCTCAAGAGAGTGAAAAATGCCTAGAGACAGTTGTGAAAAATGCTAGTCCCCATATTGTGTTCATAATTATTTGTCTTAATCTCACTCAGATCATAAGTTGTCTGATACAATATTTCTTGCAACATGGTCCCTAAATCAAACTTGACACATAAGTTCATAATGGACACAACAATACTCGTAAGGAAATTTCTTTGCTGAATCCAGGTTGTCTTTTAAACAATTATATGTCATTTCTTTACATCTAAATGCAAAATATAATATGGTAGCTTGAAGATGGCAAATGATTCCAACAGCTAGCAATCACTTTACATCATATATCTTTGTAAACCACACAAACTATTGACGAATATTTAAGGAATTTTCAAGTGCAATTTTTAGTTTAAATTATTTTGCACTTATAGGACAGCCATCCTATCTAATAAAAGAAAAACATGGTAAT
>NW_006360537.1:0-681 GCF_000327345.1 Myotis davidii
ATTATTAAGTAAAATAAGGGTTACTTGAACACAGGTATTGTAATACCATGGAAGTCCACCTGATAACCACTAATAAACTACTAAGTGACTAACAAGGGAGGGGTGTGTACAGTGTGGCTATGCTGGGGAAGGGGTGATTCACGTCCTGTGTTGGATGGAGTGGGATGGAGTGAGATTTTTATCACATTACCCAGAATGGCATGCAATTTAAAACGTATGAATTGTTAACTTCTGGAATTTTACACTTAATATTTTTGGGCCCTGATTGACTATGAGTAACTGAGGCTGTGGCAAGGGAAGCCGTAGATAAGGCGGCTAGTGTATGCAGCACTTCTCTGAACACTGAAATATGTGCAGGCACAGGAAGGATGGTGATCCAGGTTAGATCAATAAAATGTGAGGGGAGTGTTTTGGTGGAAATAAGGTCTCCTGTGATGTATGGATGCAAACCCCAGGACTGCTGTACTTCTTGCTACCACCAGAGAAAGCACATTTCAGATGCTGTTGATTTCACAGGAAGAAGAACAGAGACCAAAAGAAACTAGTCCCTGAGGACATCAGAGCTGTTGGGTCAATCCAGTCCTGAGGCTTGCCCTCCCTCTGAGACCAATAAATCCCTTTATTTTTTGAGCCAATTGGGATTGGTCTTTCTGATAGAGTCCTAGCTGATATAAGATCAAA
>NW_006360538.1:0-681 GCF_000327345.1 Myotis davidii
CTGAAACCTATACGTTCATGTTGACCAATGTCATCCTAATAAATTTAATTAGAAAAGGAAAACTAGTACCATATTTTCTTGCATTCATCCTGAATTTATGTCTTATAAAGCTTTAAGCTATACCTCTTCATGCATCCTTGCAGGAGGGCATGCCATAGGTAGGACACCAGGAAATCAGTGGAGAACAACACAGATAGGAAGCAGACAACTGAAATACCACAAGGTAAATAATCCTCATTTCCTCTGTCCCTACCCTAGTGGTTTCACGGGCTTCGATAACATCTCCTCCCAGCTCTCTTCTTTCCAGATGCTGGAAATCCTAATATTTTTACCAGAAACACAAATGGGCAAGGCCTATTCTCATGGAGCCTCCTAGAATGAATTGTAGATTCTAGCCGAATGTCTGCTTCCTGGGAACCATTACATTGGTCATTCTGGTGCTGGTGTCTTTCCTAAAGCCAGGTGCCCATGCTTTGAACAAAGCACAGTGGAAACTCAATTAAGACTGTGTTTCCAAAATATTTTTAATGAAGCTTAGCATTTCTCATCCTTTGTAATTGCAAGTGGGCCAACATTTTGAAAGTATGTTTGAAGCCTTTTCCTGGGTTTGCCCACCAAAACACCATCCTATGACAGTTCCATAATTTCCCCCTTAACCATTTGGCTGCTGACGTATTTTTT
>NW_006360539.1:0-681 GCF_000327345.1 Myotis davidii
TGAAATCAATAAAAAAAAAAATTAAAAAAAAAAGAATCCAGAGAGCAGTGGGTGGTTGAGACCAAATACTTGACTGAACCCAGATTCAGTATAGGCAATGCAGACCTGCCTGGGAGATCATGACAGATAAGAATGGGAAAAAAAATAAGGAAAGAAAAAGAAAAACAAGGTGGGGAGAGGAATTGGATCAAAGGAGGAATCTAAGAGTCAGAGAAGTTAGTGACGTACTTTAAGTCACCTGGTTCAACAAGTCTGATTCTAAAGCCATGATTTTCCTCTTTCCCCTACTTGGGAGCAAGGAGACAATTATTCCATTCAAGCCTCAGACTGGAGAGGCTGGAGGCTGGATTGAACTACCTGGATTACACTGATGGAATGAAAATATGTTTTGAACTCTTAAAATGTTTCAAGAAAATCATTTGAAATCCGGATACTGGAACCTGTCCCCCCTTTTAATGTTATTCCTTCCTTTCTTGAGATTCTTTAACATATGTGCATTAATTTTTTTCTTTAAAATGTTTATCTTAGAGCTACATTATTAGAAAAACTCTTGAAATTATGGTTTTATGGTTACTTGTTATTCATTTATACAAGTTTGAGGTGTTTTATACATTTTTTTTGCTAAATAAACAATCTTTTACTTCAACCTGTAAAAAAAAAAGAAAATGAATCCAATCATTT
>NW_006360540.1:0-681 GCF_000327345.1 Myotis davidii
AAAAAAATGGAAAAAGAATGGAAAAGGGTGAAATCTCAAAGAACAAAATCCAGAAAGAAATTATGAAAACAGATTTGCCTATAAATAATTTTTTCCTTGCATTATACTTGATTCTGAAACAGAAGTGTACATACATACTACAGAATACTGTCTCAGAAGTTATGATGTTTCCTTCCAACCAAGAGATGACTTTTCAGGACTGGAGGAAATCTTACTGTGCTCCAAGTAACATAACTATATTTCTATAGATCATGGAATTGCCACATGTCAGTTAGCACCCGCAATAGACATACATCTTCCCAGATTCCTTCAGCTCACAGAGCTTTCCCTTTTCTGTCTCTCTGTTGCCTGTTTCATCTGGGCCACCTGTTGTGAGTTAATCATGCATTGGCCTTGAGAACCTTAGTAGACAGGCCACTGGGGAGTCTCTGGCCACAATCCCCTTGAACTTGTTCAAAGGACCAACTCAAGCTGGAACTGAGAGACTCCCCAACCAAATACATATTTCTAGTTTCTCCTGTAGGAACGAAACCTGAGCGAATATGTGGACTTCATAGGCTCCCAGGGCCTTCATTTCTGGGCTCTCTAGTTGTTCCCTACCATGGTCAATGGGCGTGGAGTCAGCCCCTTATATTAGTATTGCTTTTCTCTCCTGAGGTCTGTGATAGATGTGTTCTCCCA
>NW_006360541.1:0-681 GCF_000327345.1 Myotis davidii
TTTGAGGGATGTGATAGTGTGCCAAGTGTGGTTTCAAGGGGATCCCTG
This sequence comes from Myotis davidii, assembly GCF_000327345.1. Taxonomy (NCBI): domain Eukaryota; kingdom Metazoa; phylum Chordata; class Mammalia; order Chiroptera; family Vespertilionidae; genus Myotis; species Myotis davidii. The sequence continues at coordinate 49 of NW_006360541.1, forward strand.
CCCAAGAGAGGTCTCGTTTAAGACTAGCAGTCAAGAGTTTGAGCTAAAATGCAGGACCTGGCTGCTTGATGAACTAACTCTTCACCCTCAAGCAGAGCCATCTTGAGGGTGATCACTGGATGCTGAACTTCAGTGCAGCAAGCCCATTTGACTTCCATGTATCCCATGCTACTTTCTCCTTGGTCTCATAGCACTTACCCAACTCCAGTCCGCTCCATGCAACTCCACTATCCATTTTATGGATTATCCAATAAAAATGACTAAGGCTTATTGAATATTGACAATGAACCAGACTCTAATTATATTATACAATTAACTCTTTTAATCCTCCTAACTACTCCATGTATTATCTCCATTTTGCAGATGGAGAAGCTGAGAAACAGAATGAAAGGTATTTGCACAAGCTTACACAACCTAGTAAATGCTAAACTCAAGTAGTCGGGCTCCAAAGCCCACATCTTTGATTGGTCTGCTCTGTTTCTCTACAATCTGATTTTACCCTCTGGTGCGAATAAAAGTACATTTATTCTGCAATTAATCTCAGTTGCTGGATTTGTGCCCAAAATTCATATACTCAAATAATGTTATAAATTATGATTAAGCCTGGCTGGCATGGCTCAGTGGATGAGCATC
>NW_006360542.1:0-681 GCF_000327345.1 Myotis davidii
CTGAATTTAACTAAATTTGAAAGCTGAGCAATAAGCTGAAGGAATTCCATCAACCCTTGATCTTCATATCTGTGGGAATAGAGTTCAAATGATTCCCTTCAAGGCTTACCTCTGATTTCTGCTATATAAATCCAAGTAAGAGATTTGAGAATTTATAGATCAGTTAAGCAAGACATGATTCTGACAAATTCATCTACTAATATTCTCTTATTTTTAAATAAAGAGTACAATCAGAGTTTTCAGCAAAATCCATGCAAGATGCCCATGGATGGGACAAAGAGTAGAAAGCTCCACTGTTCTGGGCAACTTAATAAGCTGTAGAAATATGCTTTTTCTTAGTCTATCATTTAGCGAAGAAACCTAAATTTCTTTAAAGTATACCATTACACTTCATTGATGGAGGAAAACTTGTAACAAATATTTGTTGAACATCCACTGTGTGTACAGTGCTTGGTGAGATGCTATAGGATTCAGAATTGTGCTCTAGTTCTTTTATTTCTCATAAGAAAAAGTTTAAAGGCCTCAAAGTGGCCTATAAGATTAAAGTGCATGTACAATTCCAAATCAACAAGACTATATGCACCTAAATGTTTATATCAGTGGTGTCTAGCCTTACTGAGATTAAGATTCCTTTTTAACTCTTATTTCTCTATCATATTTAATCCTTGCTCATTTCTTCAG
>NW_006360543.1:0-681 GCF_000327345.1 Myotis davidii
CAATCAGAACAAGTTTCCAAGTGGCTCATTTGTTTGCCAAGCAAGGAAAGCCATTCAGAGATGAGTTCATTAAATTGTGTCGGATTGAAGCAGCCCAAGCAAGGTGTCCGGAGGAAAGAAACTTGTTTAAGACTGTCGGTCTTCAGGATGCTATGGACAGGGATGAGCTGTGACCTTGGTGAGGATCCGTCCCCACTGGGCTGACCGCGCTCTAGAGCTGGTACTGGCTCACTCCATCCCATGGACCAAAGTCAGCCAGCTGTCTGTTGTTGTAGAACCCACAAGCTAAGAGTCATTTTCACACGTTTAAATCACTGAGAAATATCAAAATAAGAATCATATTTTGCTTGGTGTGAAAATGATGCGGAACCCAAATTTCAGTGTCCTCAATTGAAGTCTTATTGGAACGCAGCCACACCCATTTGGCTGCATGTTGTGCTACAATAGCAGAGTAGAGCAGTCAGAGATTAACACGTGACGGCTGCTCCACACATTACGTGTCACGGCGATGCAGTTATAGCTCAACAGTGTTTCAAATACCATGTATATAGTCATGCTGTGACATTTTGTTTACTTTTTAAATTACCAGCATATAACCATCATGTCAAAACAAGAAAAGAAGAGCAAAATGGACTTCACGTGTCATTTTTAAGTCACAGAATGCATTGTTTTGGAGTATGG
>NW_006360544.1:0-681 GCF_000327345.1 Myotis davidii
TGGCAGGGCTTTAACTTTCCTAAAAGTTGATTGGATATGAAGCCTCAGACTGTAGCATAGTTCTAAAAGGCCAATGGAAGGAGTGCTTGACCCAATGTTGTTCACCAAAGGATCCAGAGAGGTCGGAGCTGGGTGGGCTCTTTAGTTAACTCTGGTCTCAATAACGTGATATCCGAGTGGCTTATTTTTATGATCACTACATCCTTTCCACTTTCTTCTTATCTCTTCTCATTTGCCTTCCCTTCCTCCACCTCAGAGGATTGTGCAACTTTCAGAGAATAAAAGGTAGCTTTTAGCTAGAAAACAGATGGGTAGCATCTGCAATAAGAAATGATTTTCAGCTCTTTAATTGCGGTTTAGCTATTTTTTTATTAGAATCCCACCGCCAAATCCAGCCTGCTATCTTTTTCTGTAAAGTCATATAAGAACACGGTCATTTTCCACATTGTCTGTGGCTACTTCTGTGTGATGACAGCAGAGTTGAGTAGTTGTGACCATATTGTATGGTGCACAGAGCTGGACAGATATACTGTCTGGCATTTTGCAGAAAAGGTTTTCTGATCCCTGTGCTAGGTTATTGTCCCTAAAGTTCCTGGATCTTCAGGGGTAGAAAACATAGTTCCTCTCTCCCTCCTTTTTATTCTTTATGGACATTTTCTACTGAATGCATGATATGAGAAG
>NW_006360545.1:0-681 GCF_000327345.1 Myotis davidii
GGTCAACTGTTTGGTTTGCTCATACAGGTATCACTAACAGAGACAAGTAATATCGGTGTAAGAAGACAATAAATAGTAGTAGCTGGAAACTCATGACTTTATAAAGAAAAAATAGGGCTTTGCCAGAAAAGATTCAATTTACACAATGAAATGGAAGAACACAGAACGCATAATTTACTACAACTTCCGGGTCTCCCTAGCTCGTGACTTTGGAAATAACCCTTCTGTTTTCAAACACGAATTACACTGGCACATCTCTCGTCTGGTTTGATTGCTGGTCTGTCTCTGTTTTTCTTATTCCTGAAAGTACTCCAGCAGCGCTTCGCCATATGCCTATAAACTTGTCAGCTCCGGGGCGCACAGGACAGCGGCACTGCTGTCTTTCCTGGTCTGGCTCCACCTTGTGAGTGGCCACTACCAATGAAGCAAGCTCCCAACACAGCCCTAGCCAACACAGACACACTGATACCGACCAAGACTTCCTGAACCTTCCCCTCAGTGAGAGTAAACCATCTTCCCGACTCTACGTCCTGAACTCCTTTATCTCAGAGCATTTACTTTAGATACTTGTAAATTCCCTTCCTGCCCTCTGAAATATAAATAATCTTTTTAGAGAACTCTTCCTAGTTTTACAACCCAGAGGAAAGAAAAAAACTGTTTAAAATTGTTCAATTCTTAAAC
>NW_006360546.1:0-681 GCF_000327345.1 Myotis davidii
AAAAAAAAAAATAAAAAGCACATGTCCCTTTAAATAGAGTAGAAATAACTGTGAGTGTTGTTAATTGTTTTTATTTGGAGGATGTTGGTTTTCATTTTATTTGATCTTTTAATAACTCACACAGCATAATCAGCTGGTAATTACAGCTTCCATCTCTGGCTTGTGCCTCCACGACTTCAGCTCAGAGCACTGGAACCGTTTCATATTTAATCAGTATTTGAGCCAGAATGCTCTCAGGGGAGCGAGCTCATGTCGCCGTGTAGAGTTTAATTCTCAGTGATGTTAATTAGAACAGGAAAACAACCTGACTCAGAGCAGAGCTGCGTGGGGTCCCCAGTGACAAGAATGAGAGGCTCCGCCCCCTTGCTTGCCTCATCCCAGCGCATAGCACCTGTGGTCCCCCCGCCCCCCCGCCAAGGCAGAACCAACTGATCCTCCCAGGCCTCCAGGCCTTTGCCAAGCAGGAAGCTCCCTGCAAGTCCCCTCAGGGGCTTTCTGGAAGGATCCAGGTGGTGAGGGCGCAGAGGGCTTTCCTAGAAGATTAGGGCTTTGCTGGACAGTCTACCCTCCCTCCAGGGCGAATAGGATCTTTCCCTTCAACCACTGGCTCCCTCTTCTTGTGCTCACCCTCCGGCCTGGGGCTGCTCCCTCCAGCAGAGGGGGGTCGGGGCGGGGGGGGAG
>NW_006360547.1:0-681 GCF_000327345.1 Myotis davidii
AAAAACAACTCAGGGAAGATGGGAAAAAAGCAGCATTTTGTTCCCTTGAACATACAAATAAAATACAAAAAAAAACCCCACATAGTATTGAAGAGAAACCAGACAAGGCCTTCATATATCAAAGGATGAATGGTAACAATGCATTCAGAAGCTCTGATAAATATAGGCCTGAGAGGACTTACTGAAATGGAATATTTACTGGCCTCGGGATGGATATGTAGCATAGTAAGAAGGGGTGTAGGCTCTGCGATCACACCTGCTAGAGCTGCCATACATCATCTCCCTCTGCACAACTGATTCACGCCTCACTTTCCTCACCAATAAAAGGAGAATCATGGTTCAGAATTCTCATAGGGTTCGCATGGGGCTTAATAATAATATAAAGAGTTTATTCCAGTGTTATAAATATAGTACAGGCTTAAATTTGCTTCCATTATTCTGACAACAACAAAAAATCTCACGTGTCTTAAAATTATCTGTGTGTGTGTAAGTTGTAATTTCAGCTATCACTCTATTCTCAGTTCTAGGAGTTGTTATTCTTTTTGAAAACCAATTACATGTAGGCCGGCCGGTGTGGCTCAGTGTTTTCTAAATCCATGGACCTAGCGGTTACCGGTTCAATTCCCAGTCAGGGTTGTGGCTCAACTTCCAGTAGGGGGCGTGCAGGAGGCAACTGATGGA
>NW_006360548.1:0-681 GCF_000327345.1 Myotis davidii
AATGTTCAGAAATAAAGACAATTTCAAAGGCCCAAACAAACAAACAAAAAAATTTTAAAATAAATAAATAAATTCCATTTTTTTCCTTTTTGCTAGGCATTGTCCTTTTGCCAAACCAGTGTCTACTTGCTGTTGGATGAAACCTAGGTCAGGCCAAGTAACCACTTTCAATGTGCACTTAGAGACTAATACTTCTGAATAACCACAAGGAAGTGTGGAAATAAGAGTTAATAGCTGACATTACATATATTCAAATCTATTTTATTTTTATTGGACTGAATATGTTTGGTTCAGGTATTACCTTTTAGACCAACTATTTAATGCCTGATAAAGCAGGACACATTACTCAGAAGCAAAATATCCCATAGAGAGTCACCATGACGCAAAGATGAAAGGAAAAGTTATTTCGTAACTATTACTAAAATCTGAATTTACATCCTAAAATGGCCACAGACCCAGAGTGAGATCTGCTCAGTTAAACAAATTTCAAGATAGTGAAATCTGTATATTATCCAGCAGAACTGGTATTTTTTTCAGTAAATCTATATTTTCTTCTCAACTATAAAAAGAAAGAAGCAAATTAGAGCACTGGACCTCAAACTGTTTGGTAAATCTGCAAGAGCCAATTATTTATGAGATAACCTGATGCATAAAGAACACTAGCTATGTATAGTAAATTCC
>NW_006360549.1:0-681 GCF_000327345.1 Myotis davidii
AAAAAATATTTTATATACACAAATAAAACTTAATACACATACCTTATAGGTAGGTGTTCATTATAAGCACGAATTCAATGCTTAGTGCCCTTAAGTGGAAATATGCTCCCACTTTATAACTGCATTTGTCTTCTGATGAATACAAAGAGTAATTCAGTGTAAAATTAGACAAATGGTTATTTACTTTTTCTTATAAATAAAAATGCAGCCCTTTACCTATACATTTCTCAGGTGGATTTTGTCTTTATTCCCAAAATGCCACACTGACTTATAAAACAACACTAGCTTTGTTTTCCTTTTATTTTTTTATTGGGAGACTGAGGCAGAGTAATTAGAGTTTTTGAAAGACAATTTTCACTTCTGGAAACATGAACCAGTTTTATAATTCTTCTTTCAATACTTGGTAATTACAACTATTCAGAAATTCCCACACAATACTGTGGCACATACTTAGGCGTTACAATTAGTAGTCGATCAGAGCAGAATCAAACAGAATTGGAATCCTTGCAAGATCAACTGAGCAGAACATTCTGGGTTTACTGAGCAAGCAGAAGGGTCATCATCACCTATAACTCCTCCCCCTGCCTAAACAACCATGCCAAATTGTCAAGTGCATCAGAGTAGTAAAGAGAGTTATGGTTAGTAGAATCTATTACAGAAAAAACAACAACTCTACTTTCA
>NW_006360550.1:0-681 GCF_000327345.1 Myotis davidii
TTCTCTGAGCTACTCCCTGCTGGTTTTTCTCTAGGACACCTCTAAACAATGTTTGGTGAACGTAATTATCGTTTTAAATGGTACTTGGAATTTTAGAGGGTTTTTACATTGAAATTCAATACACTAGTGCATTTAAACCAGGTTTCCCTCATCTTAACCTTATCTTTAAAATCTCACCCTAACCCCAAGGCTTGTTTCTTGAGCAGGAGCCTAGGGAAGAGCACATATTCCCATCTCTCTTCTCATTGACATTTTTTCATGTCTGTCATCTGGCATGTTGCTCTACGAAAATATGTCTCAAAACCAAAAAATTAATGGTTTTGTTTTATTTTTATAGTGGGTGGGTTGCAGAAAGCCAGGAGGAAATTCTGTTTTCTGGATTGCTTGTTTTACTTGGAAAGGAAAAATGCCTCTCTAATGGGTGTCCTTGGAGGCGATCAAAGCCAAGAGAAAGCACTGCCAAGGTTAAAAGGGTAAATATTTCAAAAAGCAATATTCAGCACATTATTTTCAGGAAGAATGCCTACTACCACCATAATTATTTATTAAGCCTTGGAAGTCTTGGTCATTGTAGCTTTATAATGATATAGGAAACAGAAGAAAATGAATGCATTTGGGGAAAGGAGGAAAATACTCCTCACAGATGACACCAGGCAGGGACATGTTCGCATCAAAAAAAAA
>NW_006360551.1:0-681 GCF_000327345.1 Myotis davidii
AAGGAATACAATAAAGGAGGGTATTCAACCTGAGAAGGCTATGGGGGCAGGAAATGGCGCCTCTGATTTGTTTTAGTTATGCTTTAGTGCCACCTGGTGTGTACTTTGAAAAGGTTCCACTCCCTTTCTCTGTGAACAAAATGGGCAGAAGACTGCAGCTTGTCCGCAGTAGGAGAGCAGCGTAGACATTTCTTCCTCTTCCCTTCCCACTTAACCCACCACATCTTTTGAGATTTCAGATATTGATGACCAATCTGGACTTGGGATTTTTTAAAGGTTGAATTCTGTTTCTGTCTCTTCTGTTTCACCTACTTAACTCAGTGGTCAGTGTTCTTCTCTGTGGCCCTGTTTGTTCTGTAGCCTGTCCTTTTTCTGCTGTACCTCCAGTTTAAGCCATGCATCACTTGTCTTCTACATCACCATTTTTCCCTTCGATCCTGGTCTACTGGTAACTTGGTGGTTCTTACTAAGGTAAGAAGACCTGATAGTGGTTAAGTCCTTTCCCTCTTTCAGAGGGATTAGCAAATCTTACTCTTTCTGCTGGGTGCTAGCCGATGCTTTGCCTTTCCTGACTCTTTCAGGTGGTTAATCACTCCATCCTTTGGGCTCGCACAACACCTTGTATGTCTACCTATTGTAGAACTTACCACATTGTGTACAGTTATCTATTTGTCTAAATTA
>NW_006360552.1:0-681 GCF_000327345.1 Myotis davidii
TGTAGGATTAATAAAAGAATGGTTTTGTTGATTCAACTATCATTTTGCTGTCTTAAATGCATTGCAAATGCTGAACTTATTCAAAGGTATTTATTTTGAAGTCTTCCTAATGATATTTGCTCATGAAATAGCCATTAAATCTTCCAAAGTCTCTGAGAAAGAGTCGAATGTTTCTATTTTTAAGTAAAATGTCTGTGAGAAAGCAAGTATTTCAATTATTTCCACTAACTTTCATCTTGGAGAATAATAACTAACAGCAAAAATAAGCAACAAAGCTGAGTTCAAAAGTTGCTTCTATACTGGATAACTTAAGCAGATTTCTATAAATTTCGATTAAGTGAGTATATTACTGTAAGTTCTCCCACTGAATTCTATTAATCAGCAATGCTATAGAACATAAGTAACTGATATTCTTAATTTTGACACTAAGGCCCATGCATAAAATTAAAGTATCTTCTTAATGTCTAAGAAAGATTAAATTATCAATCAGCACAGTTTTAAGGCTAACTGAAATATTTTGTCCCTGTTACTCAAAAATTAATAATTCCTATATGGTATCTAACAAAACAGATAAGTACATTTGCCAAAACTGCAGAGAAACAGTTAAACTTTCCCATTCCAAGTAAATCGGAACAATGTAATTTCTATTGTGGGGGCAAAATATCTTTCAGACAAGTGAAA
>NW_006360553.1:0-681 GCF_000327345.1 Myotis davidii
TTTTGCAATTTCTACTAAATAAGTGCATGATCAATGGCCCAGTATTCTGAGTGCCATCTTTATACTCAGTGGGAAGCCATGCATATGTCCACCACAGGACATGTACAAGAATGCTCACAGAGACATTATTCATAATAGTTGAAATTGGGAACAATCCAATTTCTATCAACATTAGATTGAACAATTAAATAGTGCTACATTATACAATTTAAGACTAATAATCAATGAACTACTGCTATTTAAAATGTGGATGAAACTTATAAACACAGCCTTAACTAAGGAAGCCAAGTACTAAAGAACCTGTTCAGTACCTGCCTTCCCACTAAAGTAAAAATTACTTCAAGTCAGAACTGTGCCTGTTAATTTATTATTGTAGAAGCTCCAATGCCAAAGCCGACTCTAGCAGATATTTGTTGCTCAATGAATATCTGGTGAGTGAATTCATAAATAAATCAATAAAAGATAGTCTGGGACTGAGCTACCATTAGACTTTCCACTAGGAAACGTATTCTAATCCATACTCAACTACTAGCCAGCTATTGACCTGGAATGATTTAGGTCCTCATTTAAAAGAATACCTTGTTAAAAGAAGAATATACCTAAATCAGTGAAGTTGTATATAATTCTATGACTTTGAGTTCAATTTATGTATCTAGACAGCTCAGTGAAATGTTTTTTTTT
>NW_006360554.1:0-681 GCF_000327345.1 Myotis davidii
AGTGAGTGAAGTCAGGTGTCAGTATTCACGATAGAGAAGCAGTTGTATAAGCCAAGGTTGCCTTTATGTTGATAAAAAATGCCTTATTTCACTTGTAATCATAAACATTATTCCAGTAAAAGAGGGACATTTTCTCTCCTTTTTGTCTTCTTTACATGATCGTCATAAGTTAAAATGAAACAGCTCTTATAGTCAAGGGAGAAAGGAAGCAGAAGCCCAACATGCACAGTCTGGATACTACGCCAGCACCGCGGGCCTGGATGGAGGTATCCTGCCCTCTCCTCCCCACTCCCATCTCCTCATCCCTGGTCCCACCCCTAAGCTTTGCTGGAGTGGAGGTTCACCAAGTGAGGAGCTTGGTAGAAGAGAAAGTTGGACAGAAAGTACGAAAGGTAGAAAGGGTTGCCCACTTGTTGTCACCACAGCCGGCGGTGCTAACGCTGCAGCGTGTCCTTTGCGGCTGATCCCTGATCTAGCTAGGCCTCGGCTTTCCACTCTTGTTGAATAACTGTGATGCGCTTCTGTTCCCTCTGCTCCCAGTGCGTCTCTTCATTGGCTTTTCTCTAAACAGGTTACTTTCTTACAAGGAAAAAATATGTCCCACCACCTCTGGAATCAACGCTGACGGAGTTTTGCTTGTTCTGAAAGTGGCTTTTATCCTCCCTTCTCAATCATGCTCTG
>NW_006360555.1:0-681 GCF_000327345.1 Myotis davidii
TTTTTTGATGCCTATGGTTCAAAGAACAAAAAATAATAAGTGTTGAGGATGTGGAGAAATTGGAACCCTTGTACCGTGTTGGCAGGAATGTAAAATGGCATGGCTTCTATGGAAAATGGCATGGAAGTTCCACAACAGATTTAAAGTGGAATTAACATATAATGCAGCAATCCCATTTCTGGATATATATGTAAAAGAATTAAAGTCAGAATTTGCAAAGATAGTAGCATGCTCACGATTATTGCAGCGTTAGTCATAATATTCAAGATAAGGAAAAACCCCAAATGTCCATTGATAGATGAAAGAATAAAAAAGTGGTATATTCATACAATGAAATATTATTCAACCTTGGAAAAGAAGGAAAACCTGTCATATGTGTCAGTACGGATGAACCTGGAGGACATTATGCCAGGGAAATAAGCTAGTCACAGAAGGACCTATACTGCATGCTTCCCCTTATATGAAGTATATAAAATAGTCAAAGTCATAGGAACTGAGACTAGAATGGTGTTTTCCAAAGCTGAGGAAGAGAGATATGTAGAGTTCTGTTCAACAAGTATAAAGTAGTCAGTTATCCAACATGAGTAAGGCATAAACATCTAATGTACAATATTGTGCCTATAGGTAACTATACTGTGCTGTGCTCTTAAAAATTAAGATGGTTGATCTCATTAAGTGCTT
>NW_006360556.1:0-681 GCF_000327345.1 Myotis davidii
AAATATACAAAGAACCCATACAACTTTAACAACAATAAAAACATAATTTAATTTAAAAAATGGGCAGAGCCTCGTTCCCAACTTGCTAGATGGTGAGTGAAAAAGATGAGAAGCTGGATACTAAGGAGAAAAACCTGAAGCCAAGAAAACTGATGCTGATAGCAAGGTTAAGAAGGGTAACTCGAGGCCAACACACCTAAGAAGGGGAAGCCCCACTACAGCTAAACCCTGTGCTAGTGAGAGTAATTGGTATATATTCCCAGTGGGCTATGCATTCCTGAAAGGCCATTTGCAAGAGGAAGTATTCAGCAGCTAAAGCAAGGATTAAAAAGTGAAAGGAGAAAGTTCTTGATACCATCAAAAAACCATTTGGTGGCAAGAAGAATGATGGTACCCAAGTGGTTAAACTTAGCAAAATGCCTAGATCTTATTCTACTGACGATGCACATCAAAAGCTGTTGAACCACAACCAGAAACACTTCAATTAACCTGTAAGAAAACTGTGGGCCAGCATCATTCCCCAGTGACCATTCTTATTATCCTCACTGGGCACCACAGAGACAAGAGGGTGGTTTTCCTGAGCATTTGAACAATAGCTTGCTACTTATGACTGGACCTCTGTCCCTAAATTGAGTTCCTCTACAAAGGCATAGAACACACCAGAAATTTGTCATCACCACC
>NW_006360557.1:0-681 GCF_000327345.1 Myotis davidii
TTTCAGATACCGAACCCTACTCCACGCAGAACCAGGAGGGAGTGTTACTCAACACATTTTATTGTGTGTTTTTTCTTTTTATTAGCTTAAAATTAAATGTTTCCTAGATATTATAAATCTCTGTTAACATTAATTTAGCTATACAAAGTATCTTCTCACTATTTGTTTTTAACATATATTCACTTGAAAGTAAATTTTAAAAAACATAAGTTGAAAGAAAATGAAAAATAAACAATAAAATGCACATAATCACTTCCAAAAAAGGCAAGACACAGCACAGATGAAGCAAAAAGAAATCACTTAATAAAATCGGAGATTTAAACAGAAACATGTAACAATATTAAATGTAAATCAACTAAGTATTCCATTTATAAAACAAGGCTATTGAATTGGATAAAAAAAATCCTCAATTATATTCTGTTTACAAGAGACATAGCTAAATGTAAGGATTCAGAAGGATGGAAAGCAAAAGATTGAGAAATATATTCCTCAGAAACTCTAACAAAATTAGCCCTGATATTGCTGTTAAATTCAAAGTAGTCTACAAGGCAAAATACTTCACTACAGGTAAGCAGGGGGCAGTTCATTGTTATAAAGTATTCAGTTCAGCAATAAGATGTAACAATCCTTAGGTTAGAATGATTTGGCTTCAAAATATACAATACAAAACTTGACCAAGCA
>NW_006360558.1:0-681 GCF_000327345.1 Myotis davidii
CATCCTGTGACCTTGGGCAAATCACATGCTTTCTCTGAGTCCCAGTTTCTTCATCCATCACATGAAGCTGAGGATGACAGGGGCACTGTGACTGTCCCTGCTCAGTGTCTGCACCTGGGTGGGGGCTGGTAAGACATCTTGTAACCCTTGGGGTGGCCTATTTTGTCCCCAGCAAAGAAAATTTGGGCTTGGGCAGGGTGTGGGATGGGGAAGAGAGATGGTGTGAGGAGCAGAGGGAAGGAGCCGGGAGTCTAGGCAGAAGCTCACTGGGTCCCTAGCCGCTCAGGAGTCCTCAGCTGTCCTGTACCCAGTGAACAACACTGGGGGTGGGGCAGGAAGATGCGGGCCCTTCTTAGTGAGGAAAGGAGGGGGGCAGATGGGGAGTCCCCGTGCCAGACACCGGATGAGTTTGTAATTTCATGTGCCTTAGACTTACCAGCCCTGGGAGTAGGTGTTACAACCAGACTCACATGGTGAGTCCCAGTGACTCACTGGGACCTGCTGAGGTCTGACCCTGAAGCCCCTGCCTCTGCCCTGAAGGCACTGCCCGGTGGGAGCAGGAAAGGGGGTTACATTGGCTCACACATGGTGAGGTGCAGATCTCCACCCATCTGATTGCCAAGTCCCTTTAAGAACCAGGCGTGTATACCATAGAGCAGCAGTTCTCAACCTGTGGGTTGC
>NW_006360559.1:0-681 GCF_000327345.1 Myotis davidii
AACCAGAGCCGGGGATTGAGCCTGCAACTGAGGCACTTGACCTTGACCGGAATCAGACCCAGGACCCCTCAGTCCACAGGCCAGAGCTCTACCCACTGAGCAAAACTGCCTAGAGCTAGTCTAACACTCTTTACACATGTTATCCTCTGCTATCCAAAACTGCATATTGAATGAAGCAGAATTATTACTATCCTTATCAAGCTGCCCTCATTCACCAAAAGGGCTGTTTCCTGATCAAAATAAATCCCAAAACAGAACATGCGCATTGCATAAATTTGCAATGTCTCCATCATTAAGGAACATTAGATGCTAATTTTAAAAATGTTTTAAATCGGAAGGAGAAACTGGACAAAGAGACATGAATATCTGGGGAAAAGCTGGTGTCCTGGCACTCAGACAATGTGAAAAAGATGTTGAAATTTCACAAGGTCTTTCCAAAAGTTCATGGCGTTCACCTTAGACAGAACCAATAAGCATGAAAAGAGGTCTGATTTAAACGCAATTTCGCCTTTGAAAGATGGTAAAATGCCGCAGTGCTGTATACACTTCTAGATGCCTTGAGCAGACATTTACTCTGACAAAAGCTGGTTTTCCAGGACTCATTTAAAAAAAGGGATGGGGGGGAATAGCCTTTCAAATCTACACTTCTATTTTGAGACTGGGAAAGGTGTTTTTTTTTTT
>NW_006360560.1:0-681 GCF_000327345.1 Myotis davidii
GTTAGGTAGTTAGAATATTTCTGATGGATTGAGATTGGTCTTGAATCAAGTTATCTGGAAAAAAATGAAGCCAAGAATCCCCCAAAAGACAAGTCAATCAAGGAAGTACAGAGCCTAGATTTATGGCCATTGAAGACTAAATTTTTATGAGGGCAGATAAATATTGAGCAAGTGCATGGCTAAATCTGAACACTTTTACTGACACAACCATCATAATACTATGAATTTTCTGAGCAAAAAGATTCTATGTTACTCTAAATAAAGAGCCATGACCTTGCAAATCCAAGCCTGTATTGATTGGCCGGAATGAGTTAGAGGATAGGCCTTCTTTTCATTATCCTTAAAATATAAGGCTTGATGAGCATGGTTGCAATGACATATCATTGAAGCAATACATGAAACAGCATTGGACCTTGTTTTATTTTGTGGCAAATATTTGTTTTCCAATGTTTTCTCTGTAACAGGTGCTTGGCATTAGAACCACATTTTGGGCTGAACAAGTGTTTTAGATAGGAGTGCTGTTTCGTGGAGCTCAGGGGAGGAGTCCTCACCATTAGGAGGTTTGATGAAGTTATGGGGAAAGAGACAAGGTGTAACATACATATGGCTAATTCTCAGTGTTGTTTGTTTTTCCATTTACAGTGGGGTCTTGACTTACAAGTGTCCAGACTAACGAGTTTT
>NW_006360561.1:0-681 GCF_000327345.1 Myotis davidii
ACACATATTTATCTGTATTTATTATGCATATATAAATACACATAAAAACATATAGGCATTCAAAATATAGAACAAATAGTCTATTGCTTCTAGGAAGAATTATTTATAGCAGTGGATTTCTCTGGGAAATCATTAGGGTGTTGTCATGTGTATAATTTTTTACCTAAGAAATATATCTGAAACAAATATGACAAATGTTACTATTCATTGAAGCATCAGTGTCTATCATATTTTCCCCTCTACTTTTGAAAATGCCATAATTTTAAGAAACAACAACATAAGTCAGAAGGTGAAAAATATGTGCTATGGAATCATAGAAGAAAGCACTAACTTTTGGCTAACAGAGGGGGTTTATAGACTGGGTGACACTTTAGATCTTGAATGATGCATGGAATTTCAGCAGCCAGAGGAGAGGAAGGTCATATCAAGCAGAGGCAATGTTTGATTTGAGGTAGAGGAAGAATGTATGCACAGGTATTTAAAGGGTACAGGAGATCCACTAGAAGCATATTCAGGAAAGTGCTGTTTAAGAGAAATTTTATGAATTTTGGGAATAAGGAATTGGGTCAAACTCAAATGTTGGTGAAGTTGAACACTGTGGTGGCTGAGGACTATCCATGGGATTTGAACTCATAAGGGACTCTGTGTAGTGTAATTTGAATAGAAAGTGGAATGGGACAG
>NW_006360562.1:0-681 GCF_000327345.1 Myotis davidii
CCTACTTCTCTGTTTGCACCTTGACTTGTATATTCTTCTTCTTTTCTTTATTTCATTTAAATGACCAAATCAACTTGTTAAGTTATACAAGTTGGGTTTTGATTTATATTATAATGAATTTAGATGTTAATTTATTAGAATTGGTATCTTTCTAAAATTGTCATCCTATGTATGTTTTCCCACTTATTTAGATCCTTTAAATATTTTCCCATAAATATTTATAATTTCTTTAAAAAACTATATTTTTGTAGCAATTACAAATGCTATCTTTTAAACCTTTCTTATTAAATACCACATATATAAAAATTACACATCTTAACAAGTTATTACAAAGTGAATCCATGTAATACTATCCAGGTTGAGAACTACAACATTGTCTGAGCTTGCTGAGTGCCTCTCCCTGTTCAAATACCTTTCCTCATTCTGACATTTATTCAATCTCTCCCGTCCTCTCTTTTCCTCCCTCCCTCTCTTCCTTCCTTCCATAATTTTGCATTTCTGTAAGAATTTCCAAATCATCTGGTTTAAACCTTATATAAATGGAATCATGCAGCAAGTATACTTTTGTGGATGCTTGATTTATGACTCCATGTGAGGCCGTGTTATTATTTAACCTCCACTCTTCCTGGTGAAATAAATACTTGACCTTTATGAAACGTCCTTCTTTATCTATTAAAGTCT
>NW_006360563.1:0-681 GCF_000327345.1 Myotis davidii
GACCAGATTCAACAACATCAGTGCAAAATCCAGCAAGCCCCAACCTCACTGGAAGCAACTCAGAAGGAGATCCTTCCCACAAATAGGACATCAACAACCAAGTGAGGCCGAAAAAGACATCCACCATGTTCTCTGAAAGCTAAACAGCACCTCTCCATCCTAAAGCCCTGTAAGAAACAGACTTTTAAGTGGTTAAGATTGGCAGCTGGCTGACAAGCAAAGGCGGGCAGAGGGGAGGGCCAGGGCGACAGGGGATCTTTGCTGAACCAGCCCTGAGCCAATGCAGCTAAAAATACTACTGTAGAGGGCAGATTGACCCCTCCTGCTTGTGGCTAAGGCCTGTGGAGAAAGACACAAGTGGTGGATCAGTGGATCACCTGGATCAGCAAGCTGCATATCCACAACAGCTTACACCATGAAGGTGAACCACACAGTCAGACAACATGTGAAGAGACTCCATACATAAATAAGACAATAATATTCAAGACTCAGCTACGTTAGGAGAATCCAAATATATCAAGTACGAGGCTTTCCTAGAACACTCATCCAAGGGGTTCTGAGATACTGCACCACTGGGTCCCAAAAAACACTGGCTACATAAGACCATCCCCCAAAAAATCTGGGTGCCATAGCAGTTTGATCTAAGACATAAAAACAACTACAAAGACACAGAAAAATGGG
>NW_006360564.1:0-681 GCF_000327345.1 Myotis davidii
AGGAATGATATTACTAGTATTAATAGTTATATCTAACATTTGGATCACCTAATGTGCCAGGCACTGTTTTAAGCCCTTTCATGTATTGCCACATTTAACCTCATCTTTGTGAGCTGGATATTATATTTAACTTATTCTCATTTTACAGATGAGGAAACCAAGGTCTCCAAGTGGTTCAGTTACCTGTCCAAGGGCACAGGTGTTAGTGGGTGATGAAAAAATTAAAAGAGTGGTAGAAGTTGTAATAGAATATCCAAAGTGCTAAAGGGACTGAGAAGGAAACAAGAAACTGCCTGGCGGCTTTTTACTTTTTTTCAAAATCTCAGCTTAGATTCCTTCAGAGGTTTCCCAAGGCATGGAGAGAATAGCATTACAGCAACAACTACAATCAGCAACAACAATCTTTGGTGAGGGGAGAAGTGTGATTTCTAGAGTTGGCACATGATAATTCTCAAAATGTCCAATTTTCAACAACTATTAACAAGGCAAGAAACAAAGTATGATCCAAAAATAAGAAAAAATAAACTCTGCCAGACATTGGACTTACTAGACAAAAACTTTAAATCAACAATTTTAAATATGCTTAAAGAGCTAATGACATAAAAACAGTGGCGAATAGAGACTACGAAGAAAGAGAAATGGTTAAAGGAACCAGATTGGCACTGTGGAGTTGAAGAGTAC
>NW_006360565.1:0-681 GCF_000327345.1 Myotis davidii
CCCACTCCCCAAGGTTCACGTGTGCTCCCCTGGAGACCTGGAAGCACCTGCTTGCACCCCAGGAACTACCTGGGAAGGAATTCTCAGACACAGAAACCTGCAGTTTGAGGAGGATAGTTGCAGATAAAAACACTTGAAAGTGACAATAATAGAGTTTTATTATTTTGGAGAAAAGCCATCCCTTACATTATGTTGTAAACCAATCGATACAAGATTATGTTACTTCCCCAAATATGCTAATACAGCATTGGTAGCACATACTGTGTGGAGAGATAAAATTATAACACAAATTCAGGCACAACGCATTGGTCACATTATTCTGGACACCGAAGTAAGAAACATATGACATTCAACAGGACTGACTTCAGCTAAACAGGCTGCACTTAGGTTTATGTACAAAAAAGTATCTTTCCCCCCAAAATGATGTCCACTTCCCTCCCAACCCCTGCACTATATAGACATTATTTGGAATAGAACATTTTTCAATTTATGTGCTCAATTGTGTATCTTTGACAAGCGATGCTGCTATTATGGGCTTTGGGAAAAGATCCAAGTGCTCGCTTGCCTGTAAGATCACATCTTTCCTTGAGCAATTCCCTAAACATGGCAGGTACTTCCTTTCCCATTGAGGGTTTAGATAGGATTGGTAACACCTGGCGACTGTCCCTGCCCCTTCCCTTG
>NW_006360566.1:0-681 GCF_000327345.1 Myotis davidii
AACAAGAAGGGTGGCAATACACCTTGCTTGAACCGGCGAGAGGACTCTCTCTGTTCTCAAGAGGGACGATCCAGAGAGAGGGAAGGAAGGAGAAAAAAGGAGGAATTAGCAGGTGAAATGAGACTGAGGTCCACAGCTGATGAAACAACCAGTAGATGGTCACAGTTTAACATAAGGGATTTCTGATGTTTAATTTGAAAATCTTCATGGTGCTGTGGCATGACACTCCCTTTCGTCTCTCACCACCTCAACTCATTTTTGGTAAAGTCTGCCACACTAATGAACGCCATGTGTGGACATTTGGTTTTGTTTCAGGAATTTGAGGAAGAACTTGCGTTTCACTTTTGCAGTGAAAGAACAGAGATAGCACCTGAGGAAACCGAGAATAAAAGGAACCCACTAGGAATGAGCAAGCATATTGCTGAAGGTTTGGATTTTGACAGGGCCTGATGAGGGCTTGAGCTAAGCTCCTCTGGTTCTCAGAGCCAGGGGACCTAGGCCAGCTAGCATCTGCATTACACACATGACAGAACAGACTTCTTTATAATCCTCAAGTTACTCTAACAACATTTTTATTATTCTATTGAAAATTGTGAAAAGCAGGTCCTTTCTTTGGACCGTGCAAATTTAGCTCTACCTACATTGGGCTGGACATTGTGACAAATTACTGGGAATCTGCTT
>NW_006360567.1:0-681 GCF_000327345.1 Myotis davidii
TTCTGTTTCTCTGGAGAACCCTGAATAATACAGTAACTGAACATTTTTCCATCAGGATTGAACTTTGAGTGTTGTAGTCAGAGACTGAGAACTTCCAGCAGCCTTTCTTAGTGGGATACATAAGTATCATGTGTGGTCCTGGGAGGCAGCAATGTGTCAAAAGACTGACAAAATCAGATACCATCCAGTGCTGGGATAATGATACCTCTTCGCAATAGGGATTCCCTGAAGAGGTGTTGGTAGATGGCATCTGGCAGGATCCCACTGTAAGAACAAAGCTGTATATTGTTTGAAATATGCTGAATATTTTTATGGTGAAACGTTTATTCATTTCACAGTCTAGTTCTTCTTAATTAAAGCTCATAGCTTTAATAAAAAGCTATTTCAAGTATTTTTTTAAATCAAAATGCCCTAATTGGGTGAACCTCAGTGGCTCTTTAAAATTATTTAATGTATTCCTATTGTTTAAAAATCCTATGGTAAATGCTATGGACTGAATGTTTATGTCGCCTTAAAATATATGTATTGCAGCCTTAACCCTCAATGTGATGGTATTTGGAAATGAAGCCTTTTGGAGGTAATTAGGGTGCCAGGAAGTCACAAGGACGGGGCCCTCATGACTAAGTCATTGCTCTTATATGCCTAAGGGCTCTCTCTTTCTCTCTCTCTTTCTCTCTCTCT
>NW_006360568.1:0-681 GCF_000327345.1 Myotis davidii
GAATTTGTCAGAATGACCTGAATGTCTTCTATTAAACTATTCATGTTTTTCCAACATCTTGCATTCCTTCAACATCCATTTTGCATTGAATCCATAAAGATTAATTGCCTTAGATTGTTAAAACTAAGATGAATTGGTTTGAAGAATAACTCTTAATTATTTGCATTGTTAACTCATCTGTAATACTCACGTATTCATCCAAAGTAGAGAGTAGTATTATATATGTCAACTTAAACTTTGATATCATAGTTTCTGTAAAAATGGAGGAAGCAGAGAAACCCAATAGTTTCACACTGATTTTTAAAAAATCTCTTTTGTATGCAATTAGGAATTTTCTATTGATAATAGATTTCTTTCTTCTTCAAATACTTCTACATTAACATTTTTTCTATGTCAAACCATAAAGGATATTAAAAATGAGACTTCAAGTGTTGGAGAGGTTGGAAGGCCTGCCTTGGCTAATTAATAGATCTTTGGAAGAAAGGTGCTTCTAAATATGAAGTCACCTATTGATTATTTTGAACTTGACCATTCTCCTTAATACTTTTTATTCATTATCGTTAATGGAATGATGTAAGTTGGTTAATATCCAGTTTTCAAGGATGCTACTTTTGTGAGGACTTTAGCTTTCTGAATTTGAAAAGCTGGTTATATGAGAGGTGGACAGCCTCTGAATGTGAT
>NW_006360569.1:0-681 GCF_000327345.1 Myotis davidii
ATATATATATATATATATATTCTTCTTAATATATTTAAATCATATATTACTGAATACACAGAAACATTGGTTGGAGCCATAGCCATCAGAGTCAGATTGCCAAGCTTTGAAGCATGTCATATGGGCCAAGACACTTATTTCTCTAAGTCTCTGTCTTTTCATCACTTGCCTCTTGGATAGTTACAATAAGTAAATGAGATAAACTACATAGATGCTTATTAATGTTTTATTCTACATACATATAAGCATTGGCCATCACGTGTAATATAATTTGCATTCTACTTTTGAAATGCATGTCTGGTCCTCGGGGAGTATGTGGACTAGTGGTCCTACGTCTCTCTATTTATTTACAATTCAAGCCATATATGGAGTTGATTGGCTATGGATGCTAAATGCGATGGTGGAAGTGAACACAAGAGAAAAGGCATTGAAGAATCTTTGGCTCTGCAGCTATGGCTTCTGAAACCCATAATGTAAACTCCATGGGTTACCTCTCCAGGTTAGTGTAGATCAGACGACAAATAGAGTGAGGCCTTTGAATTAGGACGTCGCTTTTCTGAGGCCCTTTTCCAGCTTCCCCCCCACTTCCACTGCTCTCACTTTGGCTTCCCAGCTCCGCTGACTTGTTCACAAGTTCTTCCACATGAGACAAGTCCTCGGTGCTGATTGTGAATCACGTGG
>NW_006360570.1:0-681 GCF_000327345.1 Myotis davidii
TTGTTCCTATGGAAAATAAGACAATAATTCATAACGATGCAATCATAAACTCTGTGTTCCATGTACTTACAACTGTAAACGTACTTTCATCCCACCTTGTATATGAACAAATATGAGAGATCTAAGTTTCATTTGTACCAAGGAAGTGAGGAAAGTGCTCAAAGAATGGATGTAGAATATGATGTCTTTGGTGGTGACCAAACATGATTCTCTAAAGGCATGATGGGAAATGTTCAGAAGTTAAACATCGGGTGACAGGAGAAACAGACAGAAAAAAGGGACACCGATCTTCAGGGACAATCAGATTCCCATGCCGAGGGATGATAGGGAACTTCTGGTCCACTGGTTAGAACTGACGTATTGTGGAATCAAGGCGGTTAGTCTGAATGGTCTCAAAGATTCAGAGTTACATTCACATATGCATTTATTATAGCTGTCTATATATCAGGCATATTCATATATTCATGCAAACTTACAAGCATAGATACACACAATCACAGGAAAGAGTCAATGCAACTTGCAGATTACAGGCTAAAGATGAGATACTGGTATTAATTGTCGTGTGTGTGACTCAAAAGTGTCATTCTTCTGGAGTTCCATACACACTCTCCAATGAGTCACCTCTAGCAATAGGAGTCTATTTTTTTTAATATGTTTTTATTGATTTGAGAGAAAGGAAGG
>NW_006360571.1:0-681 GCF_000327345.1 Myotis davidii
AAAATTATTTTACATTTTGGTGAAAGAGTCCAAGTTCAAACCTTAGTGTATCATTCACTAAATTTATGAACTCCATTCTGTAAGTCTACTTCCCTACTCATTGAATACTGATAACAAAAAGTTTCCTTCCTTACAGAGATTAATACGAGAAAACAGGTCTAAACTGTAATGTACCACAAAAGCATGAGTTTGCTGGAAGCTGATTATTTGACTGAGTCTCTGTGCTTTCAGGTCTCCTGAAGATGTCATGCTCCCTTTGGCCCCTCTACTTTGCATATGTTGTTCCCTTATGCCTGCACATTTTTATTGCTTCTTATCCATACCCCTCTTGGTAATATAAAACTTGATAAAAACTGGAGTAAGGTAAACATAACCTTAACTGTGTGTCTTTGGGCAATTCATTTAAGCCTAGGTCTCAATTTCCTCTCCTGTAAAACTGCCATAATAATTTAAGGCTATTATGAGGATTAAATGAGAACACATACATAAAACACTTAAAGTGGTGCCCGCCACAAAGTGCTAATTCAGTAAATAATAGCTACTGGTAATCACTTAACTCTGCATTGATCTCAACCCCAAGTCCTTCACTGACATCTCTGTGAAGATGTCTAGTGAGCATCTCATGCCTCACATAGCCAAGATTGAATTCTCCTTCTTCTCTCTCACACCTGGTCTTCTTCA
>NW_006360572.1:0-681 GCF_000327345.1 Myotis davidii
CCTGTGCATGAATTTGTGCACCAGGCCTCTAGATAATATAAAATCAGGCTGCTATAAGTTATACTAATAAGTTGGAGCCTCAATCTTTGATTTGTAGGCCAACCAGGGATTCTAGAAAACAATAACAATAAAATCTACCTCTTTAAATGTTACAAAAGTAATATGTACCCTCTTTTTTGCTTCTTTTTCTTTTTTTATTCTTTTTTAATAAAGCTTAGCATTCATGCATATGCAGGCAAGCAGAATAATCTTTGTTCAACATGTGCTTTGAACCAGCCTGACTAAATTGAGCAAGGTGATTTTCATGTATTTCTTACCCAGCTATAGACTGACAATTTCCTTTCAGTTGATAATCACTCTTAATGGAAAAACATGCAAACCAAAGTGATTGCCAGACATAGATATCCAACAATAATAACAAAATTCCAATAAAATATTTCAACCAAAGAATAGGTTAGTTTAGCCATTAAATTGTGTCTTACAGAATACTCACAACACTTCATTATGCATGTAATAAATGGCACTGATATTTATTTCTTCGAGTCAAGTGTTCTCCAGGCCAAAGGCTGAATGCCCGACTCCAGTGTTAGCCTGTTAGCTGACTCTCCTACAATTATATAGCAATGCAGCGTCTGCTTACAGATCTGATTACCTACCATTGTGAACTGGTATCTGTGTGCC
>NW_006360573.1:0-681 GCF_000327345.1 Myotis davidii
AAATTAAACTACTTTGACCTGGACTCTGAAAGTTTTATTATTTTTCCTCCATCATCTACTTCCAAGTAATATCCCATCTATATTGATCTATTTCAAAGATGATTGGATTTTAATATAATGTAAGTTAATTGGTGATACTTCATTATATTATGCATATTAATATAGACTTAGATTACAGTTTTAGAATGTCAGTGACTACTTTTGTCCTCTGTTCTTTAGTGCATTGAATCTGAAAGACACAGAAATGGCACTCTTTCAGCAGATTAACCTTGTCTAGCACATGAACTTGCATTACTCGGGAGCAAGGACTGTGGATAGAGCCAACTATAGAGTTTGCAAGGCCGAATGTGAAATAAAAGTTCAGGAGACACTTGATTAAATTTGAAAATTAAAATAAATTCTAAACACAAATTGCTTTAGATAATAGGTAGAAAACACAATAAAAGACTTTTTACTCATTTAGTGAAGCTTACATAGGCTATTAAAGAAAAAGGAATTTCAGCAATTCCACTAGAGCATTAAACCACATGCAGGGCCCTGTCTGTTCAGGACCCTGTTCAGTTGGCACAGATCATGAGTTCATGAAGCCAACCTTGGTAATATTTTTCTATAAACACTTAATCGCTTCTCACAGTGTGATGAAAATGCATGTGCTCTGTGGTAGTGAAGTTTAAAGAGCCC
>NW_006360574.1:0-681 GCF_000327345.1 Myotis davidii
TTTGTGAGTCTGATGTTATTTTTAATGGATTTGGGAGTTCTTCTGACTAAATGTTTAATGGGTTACAGGGAACCGGGTGGGAGGTTTTCCAGGATGGTAATGGGTATAATTGAGTTGTGACAGTATATTAGAAAGGACTCAAAATATAGGTAATTCATTGCAGACAAGAGCAATTTTCTCCATGAACTCTCAAATAAGGTATATATAAATCAGTAGTGTGGGAATTTTGATATACTGTCTTTGGATAGATGTTAGAAAACTGCATTACAATTATTTCTTTTTGTCCCTTTTTTATTGAATTTATTGAGGTGATTGGTTTATAACTGTTCCTTAAATAAATGTTATGGTCACAACATTTTTCAATGACTAAAAGAATGATACCCTGAAAAGTTCTTTAAAGGTCTTGGCAAAAAGTCAGGTTTAATTAGACTATGGGTGCTGTACACCCATTGATGGGTGGTTTTATTAGACTAAGAAAACTAGCCACAGCCTTTCTCTGGAATAGCTGGGGGTAGGCGGTTGGGGAAATGTTAACTCTCATGACACATTTATTTATTAATTTCACAAGCACTTTTAACTGTTATGTCTTGATCCATTGACTCCTGTGATCACATATTCATGTTTTCTGGTTGCTGTCTTCGGTTCCTAATGTCTTCCCTGTGCTGAGGTTTCCAGAGAAAT
>NW_006360575.1:0-681 GCF_000327345.1 Myotis davidii
TTCTAGATATGTAAGAGGGAACATGGCAAGAATGACTACAATGTCAACAAAGTAGTAGGGGTGCTTCCTAGAACATTTTAGAATTTTGCTTCTATTGTTCCACACCCGCTTAACCAGATTTCTTATATAATTATAATTTCATGTACATAAGCCTCCCGCCATCTTTCTCCTCAACTGTCAAAATGGCTCCCATGTTCCATTTCCACCCCTCTTCAGTACATTATCAGCAGCCAGAATTATCTTGTTAAAGTATAAATCCAATTCTAAGGTGTTCTGTCATTTGGATTATAAATTCTACACTCAAATCAATTATGTCCTTGCCTCCCTACCTCTCCAGCCCTAAGCCAGGCTAGGTCCTGGTTCAGGGGTATGACCTGAGCTGTTATGTTAAGTAATATTCCTTTGTGTGAATGTTCTGGTTTTCAAACAGCTTACTCCTTCTTGTCATTCAGGTTGCTTCTTAAATGCCACCTTCTCCCAGAGCCCTCCCCTGACCCCTCAAACTAATTAGCTAGACCCATTAAACCCCTATCAGTTTCATTTTAATTCTTTGAGTAGTAATTGTGGCTATAAAACTTTTTCCTATTTAAATATGTGCTTTTGTTTCTATATTTTCTGACTTCCATCTCCTTATCCTAGATTTTGAGTTTCCCATAAGCAGGATCTGAGCATTTTTTTTTT
>NW_006360576.1:0-681 GCF_000327345.1 Myotis davidii
TTCCATTTTCCAGGTTCTGGGATCATAGAAACATAAGGCCTCCATTAGCCTGGGACCTTAAGTCACTCTAATGAGCAGAGCCACCCTGTCCACCATTGCAGAAATATAATGGGCATGAGAAATGAACCATTGTCATCTAAGCCATTGAGATGTTAGGGCTGTTTGTTACTGCAGCATAACCTATCTGATACAGTAGTCCAGCAGTGAACATCAGCATTCTGTGCCCAGCAATGGTAGACTGAGTGGCCAGTGGTGGTGGTGCCAGTGGTAGTAGCTCAAACAGCCATGACTTTAGCTGTATTTTTTCTATCCAACTTCTCATTGTTCCTGCCTATGTTATGAAGCTCATTCTGTGAGCTATATCCTTCCAAAAAATTCCTTTCTTGCACAAATCACTCTGGGCAGGTTTCTATTGATTGCAGCCAAAAACCTTGACTGATAACTAATTCTTTTTCATCCAATAGGAATTTATTGAACCCCGTGTACCCATCATTGTCCTAACAGCAGGCAAGCTTACAGTTGGAACTCAATAATGAGTGTCTCCCTAATCTCCAGTAATTTACAATCTCATTAAACAAATACTATGCATATGAATGAAACATTGAAAATTTTAAAATAAGCCACATGACACTGAAGACATATAGGTAGGTTCTTCTTTCAGAAGGAAAGTACAGATAAAAA
>NW_006360577.1:0-681 GCF_000327345.1 Myotis davidii
AAAGACCTCATTCCCTCCCACCCTGACCTCCTCTCCATAACCGGCGTTACTGGTCATGTTGTGTAAACCTAAAGTCTTGGACCCTTTGAGTTAATTGAATAATTGTAACTGTTTTCCCTCAATACCCGGAAGGGTCTTAACAGAAGAAGGTGGCATCAGTTCAGACTTCATGGGTCTTTCATTCATGTTAGTGAGATGGGACAATCATTTGAAAAATCCCATGTCCCATGTAGCATTTTGATGCTCTGTGGGTATTTTCTGATCTGATCCTTCCTGCAAGCCTCTGTATCTCCTGTTTCCTTTGTCTCCCCCAAAAGAGATCGTAAAGAAGGGACCAGTGATTTCCCCTATTTTACAAATCCATTCCCAGGTCTTCTTGTTCTTTGCTTTCTCAAACTTCTATACAAAGTATTGACTCTAACAGATTTTATTTTCAAGGTGAATTAATTTGAATTGTTTCCGTACCCACTCTCCAGCAGGTATCCCGCCTCTGGTCTGATCCCCCAAGTGGACTACATGCGAAAACTTTAAGGATCCTATTAATACTCATATATATACATGCTTGGGAGCTATGAGATTCATAATAACACCAGAAATGTAATAAAAGTACTCTCCTTAAATAGTGCTTTTGTAATAATATAAGATGTTGAGATTTCTTCCCCAAGACCTGATTCCTCTTTA
>NW_006360578.1:0-681 GCF_000327345.1 Myotis davidii
TTTTTTTTTCTCTGTGTTCAAAAACATTTAGAGGGAGAGGCTGAAAAATCAATTATTATAAATGAAATAACTTTAACAAAAAGTGAAAATGCAATGATTCTGCTAAATTACATTGAAAAAAATTGGGTTACTCTCTGAAAAATTCCAAAGGCAGAGTTTTGCTGTCCCGATTTCTCATAATGGATCCAGCTAACTGAAGTACGAAGTTAAGTATATATCTTTTCTGTTGTATGGTGAGTTACCAAACTATCTTTTTCTCCAACACTTGAATTTCATGTCTAAGAGTTTAAGGGATGTATGGCTTGGTGCATTTGATGTGGCACAGTTCCACATGTGAGGGATGGTGATTTGAATAGTATGATAGAAGTACGTGCCAAGAATAATTGGCTTCTGTATTGCAGAACAGCTCAAATACTATGTGTATCACAGCATGTAATTTGGGTGTACAAGATGCCTGTAGTTCAAAGTGCTTTACTCCTCTGCAGTGGCAAGTTGAGCTTCCTGTTGGCTGGCTCCTGTGTTTGCATTAAACAGCCCGGGTGCAGTTAGAAAGAGAGCACACATCTCGTAAGTGCATTCTCATAATCCTTCAAATGAGACAGACCTTAACTCCAGGATCCTTCCCCTCCCTGCCTGCTGAGATCTGCGACTGCACTGAGATAAATCTCCTGAGCTCTTCCT
>NW_006360579.1:0-681 GCF_000327345.1 Myotis davidii
TTGGTGGAATCAGAGAATTATTCCTGGGGAGGTGGATCTTGGGGGGAGGTCCTGAAGATTAGGCAGGTGTGGAGATGTGGAGAGCATGTGGGAAGGGGATTCCTGGGGAAGGAATGTGGTGATTTAGGATCCTTTGCCTGCTGCTGGGGCTGGTTAAAAGCTATGGCTCATTCATGGCTTGTGCTAATGGTTCCCTTTTGCACCCCCCAACTCAGAAAGAGGCCAGTATCATGGGAGGACCGGGCACAAGGCAGTGAATGTAGGAACTGTGGCATTCTATCTGCGGCCTGCTTTCCAAAGTCACCCCAGTCCTTTGTGTAATCATTCCTAGTTCATGCTCAACCAATATCCAGTCACTGGTATTTTGAGGCCTATCTAACTTTAGGCCCGATGTGTGGGCTGTTGGCTGTCCTGCCCTTGAGATAGAGGAACTGAGCTTGACAAATGTTGGCAAAGGCTGTGCACTTCATTTTGTCTAGTTCATTCTCTCCAAGAGCAACCAGGTTTACAAGATGAACTGGGCTACAATGCTGAGGGGAGAGTCAGCTACTGTTGCTGCCCCACCATCTGTATCCCATCCCTCCAGCCTCCTAACTCGGCATCCACATCAAAGCGCCATATTGCAAGCGCCATATCTGCTTCTGGTGGTGACATCTTTCTTTTCACCTTTGTACCTACCGT
>NW_006360580.1:0-681 GCF_000327345.1 Myotis davidii
CCCAAAGTCCAGAGAAGTCAGATTGTTCAGAGAGAGCTGCAGGTGTGAAAAATGGAGATTTACAGTGCTATCCGAGTGCCTAACGGTACCTTCCAGCAAGGTTGATGACTGTACAGAATCTGATAGAGAACTTGGTTGGCCTGACTTTGAATTTTCTCATTAATTTACCCAGCAGTTGTTTCTCTGCACATCATGTGCCCAAGCAGAGACAGCCGGATTAGCTAACAAGAGCACTAAATCGCAGTGCTGCAGCTCAGATGGACCTCTTCTTTTCACCTATCTGCCAGTGAAGAGCAAATACCTCGTTGGGCAGCAGGAAATCTGGAATGGAGACTCTTATCCTTAAAACCTCCTATTACTGTAGGTATTATCCTGCTACGCTACATGGGATGAAAGTTGCTAAGAGTTTTCTCTCCGAGCCACTAATTCTCAATACCTCTGTAGGCAGGTTATTGCTATATTGTTCTGAAGTGCTTAGATTTAACAGGAAATATTTGGACAAGTCATCTTAGTTACTATCCTTTGTAATTACACGAAGAACTCTGTAAATGAGTGTGCTTGCGCATGTATAGATTTCTCCCTTTAGTCGCTATAACTGAAAGTATATAGCTGTGGCCAGTATGTTATGTCATGAACATTAGGCCTCATGGTTTCTAAAAATCTTCTGGTAAGTAGTTTTTT
>NW_006360581.1:0-681 GCF_000327345.1 Myotis davidii
TCGTTTGATTGCCAAAGGGATCGTGACCCACAGGTTGAGAAATGCTGCTTTAGAGGCTTCTGTCAAAGTCCTTTCTTAAAGTACTATGTAGAAATAACGTGGCATTATACATTTATATGTATATTTCATGATGGACAAACCTGGCCCACTATTAACTTCCATCATTTCTGAAAGTCCTGGTAAAGTTATTTAATCAGGGAACTTACGTCATCACTTCAAAAACCCTTCTCAAAGTTAAACAGCTTTAACCTTCCTGGCATCAAGGAGCATGACTTTTACTCTATGGCTCAAGGCTCTGAGTAGAAGCACAGTATAAGGTCCCCTGGAAAAAATCTTTCCTGTTTTATGAGTCATCTCTTTGCTGTTGAGGGGCGAATGCAGGCAGAATTCAAATATTCAGAATCAGAAAATTAGAGTATAGAATACCCAGTAGAAATGCTTTTAAAAAATAAATTAAATAAAGATACGTTGTAAAATACTTTTACACAATACATCAGTGTGCTTTCTCATTCTCCATTAGCCTCAGCATTATGAGGGAGCAAAAATCCATATTATCTTGATTTCAGAGTCAATGGAGAATTCATCACTTCCAACTTTTCCACCCATTCTAAGTTTTGGAAGGATAGGTAGTAGCCATATTCACTTATATACCTATATCCAAATACCCAAACATTGTACTTT
>NW_006360582.1:0-681 GCF_000327345.1 Myotis davidii
AACACATACAGAATCACTTAGCTTTTCTCCATGTGTGTTTTGGCATAAATGATAATACTGTTAACCTTATTCTGTAACCTAACTTTTCCCACTAATTTTGAGTTCCTTCATGCTAGTTCACATTTCTTATCCATGGCTGGGGATACCTCACAGCACTGACGAATCCGAGGTCAGTCAGAGCTTCCTGGTGGTTCCGTTTAGGTTGTTTCCCAAGTTCACTCCTAGGAGCATGGCTGGGAGGAGGTTTTCCACGTGTGTCTCTTTGCACACACATGCCCTTTTTCCTGGAGGGTGGAGGCAGGCATGGGCACACTGAAATTTTGGCAGATGGAGCCCAACTCTGCTCCCAGAATGCTCTGTCGGCGACACTCCCCTGAACGAGGGTCCTGTGACACTGCCGGGGCAGCATGGGATGCGATTCACTTTTTCAATTTCGGCCAATCTGATGGGGAGAAAATGGCCTTTGTTGTGCTTAGCTTAGTGGTTAAATTTTTTAAAATAAAAAGCCGGTACAAGCTTTTTTTCACCTGAAGCCTGACGTTTTGGGAAAGGCCGAGGAGCTTGGTTAGAGCCTGGTCTTGGAGCGAGCAGCGGTCCTCGTCCTGGGCCTCCACTCCCTCACTGGCCATGGCCTCCCTGGCACTGGTCTCTCCTCTGTCAAATGGAGACAGGGAGTAACTT
>NW_006360583.1:0-681 GCF_000327345.1 Myotis davidii
TTTTTTATCATGTTTGTCTTGACTATGTCCTGCTACTTCTGACTACTGCCTGTCAAAAACCTGCTTTCCGTAGTTAAACATTCTGCCATTTTAATTTCATTCTGGATGGAAATATTAATGGATAGGAGTAGATAATTATAAGATGATGGAAAGATGTGAGGTTTAAACGGACAATAAAGAACACAGTTGTGTTTCTGTCGATAAAAACCATGTGCAAAATAAAAATGATTTTAGAGCATGGCAAGATTTTTAGGAGTGCGCAGGTTTTCTAGTTGCTCTTAACAGCTGTTTATAAAAAGACAAATGCATTTTATTGAATTATTCATGTGCTTAATTGTGAAAAGTAATTTATATCATGCTTCTCCAATATAACACCTAATAGTTACCATATCAAACCCTTTAAAGAGCAAGTGATTAAATAAGGCAATGATATTTATCTCCATGGCCATTGATATAAACACCATTGCTTAATTGGACTTTTCGATATATTTTTGGTACTTGTCTGTTCACTTTTCTGACTCTCTGCTTCCCCAGTGAGCGATTTAAGGAAAGCTACCATGTTTACTTATCTTAGCATCCTCTGTGCCTAGCACAGTGCCTAACACAGAATGACACCTGGTAAAGTCTCACTGAATGATACGGGCATCGCCTGGAAATCCTTATTGGACCCTGGATTGGACC
>NW_006360584.1:0-681 GCF_000327345.1 Myotis davidii
CTTCTTTATGCTTCTGCTGTTCAGTCTCCCATTTGCCCTTTCTAGGAGCAACTTGTCACCCACTTCCTGAGTTTTAGTGATAATTTACGTGCATATAAACATATGCACCGGTGATATATTTAACCAGTTCCTCGTTAAAGATATTTAGTGTATTTTCCATCTTTTGCTAGCATAAACCATGGCACAGTGATTATCCTTACATATACATGGCATTTTATACATATGGCATGTGCATTTCACATTTTGATAGATAATGCCAAATTGCATTCCATAGGGTACCAATTTACACTTCTATCACTTGCCCTTCACATCCTTGCCAATGCAAGGTATGACCAAATGTATTAGTTTGACATGTAAAACATGATATCTCATTGTAGACTAATGAGTACGTCTCTCATTATGAGTGAAGTTTTATATTTTCACATGTTTAGAAGCCACTTACATTCCCCTTGCTGTGAACTGAATACTTAATTTTCAACTGGGCTATCAGTCTTTTTCTTATTGATTGGTGAGAGTTCTTTAACTATCAAAGGAAACGTATTTACATTTTATAATAGAGTTAAGGTCATCCAACAGATGGATTCTGCTGCTTAAGACCAAAATTTGAAAATCACTGCCTATGCTCCTTTGTAACCTGGCCTTGCTAATAAAATCCTGTCTCCTATACCCTAGGTCAGTGGT
>NW_006360585.1:0-681 GCF_000327345.1 Myotis davidii
TTGCATATTAGCCTTTTATTACATAGGATAGGACATACAGTGGAGGAGGCAGAGCCCTGGAACAGGATGAGTGAGGGTTCAAGAATTGATGGTGAGTGAATTTATTCCAGGGTGATAGGAAGGAGACACATTTGACAGACTTATCTGAGGGAATAGTAGATGATTAGAAAAATAAATGTGAGCTATCCCCCTCAAGGGTCTTGAGTGTCTGGCTTGTGAGAGTGTTTTGAATACCATACACAATGAAACACCAACAGAGAGTCTAAACTGGACTGTGAAATGGTTTATAAAACTTATAGTCTAAGGTTAATGTGAAGTTGGTGTGACTGATTAATAGCCAGTGATACTGGAACCAAGTAGAGCACATGGGGTGCCATTTCAGTAATCCAGGGAAAAAAAAGAGAGTTAAAGGCCTGCATGAGAAGGAGAGGGAGAAAGAAATGCACACAAATTAGTGGAAGAAAACGTTTTTGAAGAGTGGGACTCATTTGGCAAGTTGGAACTACGACTTTAGCATTCTGTTTTGCTGAGCTCACAATCAGTTGATCACTTTGGGCACAAGATAGATCATTCCAACTAAATAATGTTATAAGCAAAAATCACGTGATATATATTTAGTTTGCTTTGTAAGCTGTTGCTCACCTTAGCCCCTTTGAAAATGCTATGCCTTGGTTTGGGCTA
>NW_006360586.1:0-681 GCF_000327345.1 Myotis davidii
ATATATATATTTCTATAGTTTATTGTTTAGAACCACTCACTCATTTATTAAACAAATAATTATTCAACTCCTACTAAGTGCCAGACACTGTTCTAGATGCAGGGACATGAAAGGCAGTGAACTGAGAAGCTGTCTAATGTAATGTCAGGCGTTTTGCATGTTTTAAAGAGATGCAAGCAGGTAAGGTAGTGGAAAATGAAGAGTAGCATTGTCATGTTAGACACTTTATAGGAGACGTCTGTCTGAGACGGGGTCTTTCACTGAAGTCTCATGAGTGAGAGAGTGAGCAGCTGGAGATCTGGGGGAGGATGTTCCAGACAGGAGCATAGCAAATACAAAGATGGAGAGGTGGGTGCATCCTTGGCTACCGATGTGGAGGGAAGTGGAAACCCGGGCCAGGCCACTTGGCCACAGTGTTATAGTGAACGCTTTGGATTTTATTTTTAGAATTATGGAAACCACTAGGGCAGTCCGATAATTTTGGCTGCTGTACATTAATATTTTTGTTCGTTTTTCAGTATCCTATTATTATTTTTACATCTTACCTGTGTTCAACTTTAAGTTCTCTAAGAGCAAAGACCATATTTGACTTGTATCTTGGTGTCATTGATGAGACAGAGACCTCCAGCTGGCTCAGGGAACCTCCTCTGAGCTCCCACAATTCCCTAGCCACCTCCTCTT
>NW_006360587.1:0-682 GCF_000327345.1 Myotis davidii
TTTTTTTTTTTTGGTAGAATAATACTTTCTACTAAGTACTTAAGGGTAGAGAAAAGGAAAGGATCCAAGAATCCAGAAGGTGGTCTAGCCATAAAAATAACATTTATATTAATTCTTGTATTTTATCTTGAAAGTTCAAAGAAAGTTGAATTCTCTACTCCATACTGTACTTAAATGTATTTAATGTATAAAAGTGCTTATCTCTTTTGTCTCTCCATGCTTCCTACCCCTCTCCCCGCCCTAAATCAGTAAAATTGACATCCCAGGAAGCTATGCAGTGATAAGTCATTGGTTTTGTACATTTCCACTGGAGTGTAAAGAAAATGCAAGCCTGAAATGCAAGACTATAAAGCCTACTGACCTCTAAAAGATTATTCCCACCCTAAATTTCTCAGATTCCCCCCATTACTACAAATAAGCTTCTTGGGAGCAGAGAACATGACATAATCATCTCTGTATCGTCCACAGGCCTGAACAAACAGAGTACCTTTACACATACTGGACATTCTGGAAGTATTTGTAAAAGGAAGACAGAAAGCAATAGTAAGCAGACTTAATTCAAAAGGCCAACCTAACTGTGCATTTAATTTCATTAGACTTATCAAAAAGTTTACAATTTCCTCAAACAATGTTTCAATGGTAATAATGGGTTGTTTTTTTTAATCCTCACCCGAGGATATTT
>NW_006360588.1:0-682 GCF_000327345.1 Myotis davidii
CCGAGCATTCTAAGAAGAGTGCATTTTTTAACACAGATCTTTCAGTGAGTCTTTCCAAAGCCCTGGGTTGGCTTGCTCTTAGCTGCCTCCATCTGCCACTGTTCCCTAAGAAGAACGACCACAGTCACTTCATAGTGAGATCCATATGCCCAGAGGGCTTTCTCTCCTTCCAGCCCATTTCTTGACGTTGCAAAATATAATCTATGATTCCTTCCTTAAGTGTTTGTCAAAGGTGAGCCATTTTGGGTCCGATCTTTCATTTTGCCAGATTCTCTCTCACAGCAGCATGTAGCCTCCCCACCATCATTCACTGTCACTACTCGTTGTAAAATTCAGGTGGCCATCACAGCTCTGCTTCAAGCAATTCTTCAGTTCC
Organism: Myotis davidii; assembly: GCF_000327345.1. Lineage (NCBI taxonomy): Eukaryota > Metazoa > Chordata > Mammalia > Chiroptera > Vespertilionidae > Myotis > Myotis davidii. Next base: position 377 of record NW_006360588.1, read on the forward strand.
TATGTTGTAATTTCTATGTGAAACTCCTGAAAAAGAATGTAATTGAGTGACTAGTGCAGGCCTTTTTGAGTTGGCTGTGTCCCAGACAGCAATTCAGAATGGGGAAAGAGAACAGCACGCTGGGATTGCATCCATTCCACAAAAGACTATCTTGGATTATTTTTAAGTTCTGGTAGTTTCTTAAAGTGCCAGGAAAAGAACCTATATGAGAATTAGAGCAGTCTTTTATTTCTGTTTCTTAAACCATGGCTAAGTCACGGGAATTCTCGGAAATTGTTCCAAAACAGCCATTCTCATTTTCCCCCC
>NW_006360589.1:0-682 GCF_000327345.1 Myotis davidii
CTCTGTCCTACTAGTGAGGTCACGAGCTCCCTGAAGGAAAAACTATCCAGCACTCACTGTTGTGACTCTAGCACCTAATGTTCAATGAATATGTTGAGCAAATGAGCAGAGGAGTGAGAGAGCGGACACACAGCACAGGCCTCTCCTGCTGGCACCTCCCTGCCTGCCCTGAAGGTCTGCACTCAGCACCCCCAAAGTCTTGAGGCCGCAGGACGGAAATCAAGTAACCTCAAAAGCAGTCATCGGCAAGTGGAGACAGCAGCTAAAATTAATGTAATTACTGACAGGACAAGGGCCTCCCAGCAGACAATCCTCAATGAACTCCCACAGGCCCTGCGTGTGAGGCCCAGAGCTTGTGGAACTGCAACAGGGGGCTGCCCAGGGCCGCCTGGAGGGCTGCCATCCCGCTAACCTGGGCAGTGGCTGGGAGCAACCACCAAGAAAGGGCAGTGCCACCAAGTCAGCCGCCAGATCATCCGCATCGTCCAAAGCTGGGCACTGCCTATGGTTTCCAAACATCAGCCACAAATCCGACGGGTGAACGTCCCTGAGAAACGGCTGAGTGGCGGGGACCGGCTCTGCAGAACTGCCCGGCGCTGGCCCTCACCGCTGAGGCCCTCCCAGCGAGATGTTCAAACGGTGCCTCCCGGGCCCCCAGGGGTAGCGGCACCTGCCAGGCTGG
>NW_006360590.1:0-682 GCF_000327345.1 Myotis davidii
TAATGAAACTAATCAGAGCAGACATAAGCAAATGTGAAGGTATTCTGTGTTCATGAATTAAAAGAATTAATATTTTTAAAATCCTCATATTACCCAACGTGCACTATAAATAGTGCAATTACTATCAAAATACCTAAGACATTTTTTGCAGAAATGTATTTTTAAAAAGAACTAAAATTTATATGGAATGACAAAAGACCCCAAATAGGCAGAACAATCTTGAGTGAGAAGAGCAAAGATGTAATGTTTACACTTCCTTATTTCAAAATATATTACAAAGGTACAATAATCAAAGGAAGATGGCACTGGAATAAACATGTAGACCAATTGAACTGAATAGATAACTACATAATAAACCCTCACAACTGGTCTTTGACAAAGGTGTCAAGAATACACATGGAGAAAGGATAATATCTTAAATGTTGGGAAAAACTGGAGGTCAACCTCCAAAATAATGAAATTGGGTCGTCATCATTTCCCACACACAAAAATTAGCTCAAAATAGATTTAAAAATTGAGCACAAGATCTGAAACCATGAAAGTTCTAAAAGGAAAGATAGCAAAAAACTTCTAGATATTGGTCTTTGCAATGATTTTTTGAAAAGAACACCAAAAGCTCAGGCTGTCACAAAAGGTTAGATTTCCTTTTTTATGGCCAACTAATATTCCATTGTGTAAATGT
>NW_006360591.1:0-681 GCF_000327345.1 Myotis davidii
GATCCATCTCAGTTAGAAATGCAGGGATCTGAGACTGAGGTGTGAACCTCTGATGTCATCAGAAGTAGCAAGGGTCTAAATGCCCTCAGCATGTTAGTACTCTAATCCCAGGGAGATCAGAATTGAACAAGCTTCTCTTGTTGAGAATTCTTAACTTCTGCAAACTCAAGAAATCTCACCTCAGTTCTACAAATTGCTCAGATTATGGGCTAGGTGCATTAACCCCTGAGGTTCCTAGCCTAGGCTTTAGGTCTCTGTGGTTTCTAGTGATTTTTTTCTTGGAAAGTAGTGTGCTTTTGTGGAGATAATAGTGAATTGGGAGCAGGCATATGTGTCTTTATCTTGGCTCTGTCAAATAGTTTTGTGACATTGAGCAAGTTCCTTCACCTGTTTTGGTCTTGGTTTCCTGAGTTTTAAAAGAATAGGTTGAACCAGATGATCTTTGCTTTTCTTTGGTTGTTAACTTACAGAATCCTGGGGTTTTCTTTGATTAATTATACATATTTTATATGACTCTTACTGTTTTATGATTTCCGTTCTTGCTTTTTAGATCTTACCACATCACCATTTTAAATAAAAGTCTTTTCTAAAATTGATTTTTATACAGGGTGTCCCCTCAAAATATATACACACACTTTGAATTATTATAAATGCAGTGTGTAGCCCTACCCGGTTTGGCTC
>NW_006360592.1:0-682 GCF_000327345.1 Myotis davidii
CCTCCCACCACAGAGGTCAACTAAGCCTGAGGCTGTGCTCAAGGCCCCGCCACCCTCCGCCAGCCTGTCCCCCGTCAGGTGCTCAGCCCAGTTCCAAATGATCCTGCCCCCACACCACCCAGAGGGGGCAGGATCTGACGCCCATGGGCCTGGCCGCTAGTCCATGCAGCACCCCCACCCCCCACCCCCCACCCACATGCAGAAGGGGCCTCACCTGGGCTGTGCCGTCCCTGCAGGAACAGGACTAGGAAGGCGAGAGCTGGCCCCAGCATCTCCACAGGCAGGTGGTCGGCGGCTCCGTCTGCAGGTGCTCTGTGCACAGGCCCCACAGCCTCCAGTCAGGGGGGCCGAGAGCACGGCCTGCTGCTGGTCTGGCCACAGTTTCCTCACCCAGAGGCTTCCTCGTTGACTGAGAGCTAACGAGGCTGCTGAAAAAGCCACAGTCCCTCGCCCGGTTGACAGTTCCCACCAATTAAACTGGCCAAGTTTGCCTCAAGTGGGTGGGGTTCACAGTGACTCACACCAGTGAACAATCTTGCCCTTCGCTCTCCCCAGCCCAGCAGCTTTGGGCACAGGCAGAGCCAAGAACTTGTCCAGCTCTCACCTCACTGCCATGGAGACCTACGTGGGGCCACACACCTTCATCCTAGACGTCCCTTCCAACACTGTGGGGGTGGAGGGG
>NW_006360593.1:0-682 GCF_000327345.1 Myotis davidii
ATCCACTGAGCCAAACCAGCTAGGGCTACAAGAAAATTTTAAATTGGACATACTGCTCACATATTTCTACAGGACCATACTTTTGTTCTATACTGAATTGAAGGTGCCCAATGAAACACGATATAGTTCCCTGAAAAGTTTGTGAAAATACTTTCAAAGGCCAAGGGGAAATTTTAGAAAATAAAGTATTAAAAGATGATTCAAAGAGATGAGAATGAAAAATAGCAGAGTGAGTACGTATCTAGCAAGACTAATTGTCAATCATGCAATCAGACAATACCCTTGCCTCTTTTTCATGGCACTGAAATAATTACCCATAATGATATTCATTTAAGGAAAGCTTTGGAATTTCAGATATTATTTGTTTTTACTCTAACAAATACACAACAATTCTACTCACGGAAAATAACCTGGGTGTCTCTCAAACTGGAAACACTTTAAGACTCGGATATTTGAAGCAGCAGCTCATTACCTTCTCAAGGGGAGAAGATGAATTCACAGAGCTTCTGAGAGTGATAAACATGCACCTGGAAATGGTCTAACACAGCGATTTTCAAACGGTGTGCAGCAAGAGACACACCAGTGTGCCTCAAGAAATTTTAAAACATGCAATATCTGACTGTTTAGTCAGGGCATGCACCTCTTTTCACTTAGATTGTCAAATACAAAAATGACAACAGCC
>NW_006360594.1:0-682 GCF_000327345.1 Myotis davidii
GTAGTCTAGCCAGGAGTAGAACCTAAGTCCTCTGCTTCCAGGCTTTGCTCTTTATCACGCAACCTCGTGGAGCTAGATCATAAAGCATAAGGCCAAATTGGGTGCCTACATTAGCTACACTAGTTACACGAAATTCCTTCCTTGACTCATCCTCAAACCCTCTTCTAACTAGAAATTTCTTCTCAGCATAGTTTTTCAAAATCATGTATCTTGTCATTATTTCTTTATTTTAATCTTCTTTGAGACCTCTCCTCCAGGGCCTTTACACCAGCTTCAATCTGGATTGGTTGATCTCAAGGCCACGGCTCCACTGTCATCCTGGGGTCCCCTCACATCATCCGGGCTTTTCCTTTGCCATCTTCTTTTGCTAATATCCTTGTTTCCTGATCTCATTTCTGCCTCGTTCTTGGTTCAGGCCTTTGTTTTAGTGGAGCAAATCTTCCAGTTGCTCTATGAGAAAGGGTTCCGGAAAGGAATTTTTTGAGACCTTATATATCTAAAATCTCTATATTCAACCCTTGCAATGTGATTGCTAATTTAGCTGGATATGGAATTCTGACCGGACAATCACATTCTCTCAGAACAATGGAGGTAATAATGCCATATTGTTTAGTTTTTGGTCTTAAAAAATTATTATTGATTTGAGAGTGAGAGAAAATTGATTTGTTGTTCCACTTATTTA
>NW_006360595.1:0-682 GCF_000327345.1 Myotis davidii
CAGTCAATATAAAAGGGGGGAGTATAGATAAAGACAGAGGTTATCAAGAACTCATATAATGTAGAGTCTACAGGTCTTTAAAATGACTAACAATTTTCTTCTGAATAAAAGAGAATCGTGGTAGCTGTTTTATGGAAAAAAGATTCTCCACTCTAGGGAGATAAGGAAGGAGCATGACTTACTATCTAGAGGACTACTGGAAAAATCCAAGGAACCAAATGGTGGGGGGCTTGGACAAAAGTGATAGAAATGGATGGAGTAAGAAGTGACTGGACTAAGGGTATATTCTGAAGTTAGAGACTATAAGATTTCTGGCTAAAGTTGATACAGGTTGTTAAAGTGAATGAAGACATTTGCCTGGACAACTGGATAGAAAGAGGCGCATTAAGCTTAGGTTGGGGAGACTGTGATAGCCAACTTGGTAGATGAAGAATTTGAGCTCATGTTCTTTGAATGTCCAAGTGTAGAAGTCAAATAGTCAGTTGATGAGTAACTTTAGAGTACAAGGGTAAGGTCTAGGCAAGAAAAATAAATTCAGGTACTTTAAGAGAGAAGATAATATTAAATCAATGAGTCTGGATGTGATCATCAAAAGGAAGAGTATAGATAGAAAATAGAAGGAACATAGGTTATAAAGCCCAGATACATCCAATTGGCTCAGTTGGTTGAGCATCATCTCATG
>NW_006360596.1:0-682 GCF_000327345.1 Myotis davidii
CCCCTGCCCCCCCAGGCCCTCCCCGCCCTATAGCCGGTGCCGGTGGGTTATGGTGGTCACATTCCAGTCCTTCGCTTGGTCTCTCCCTCCCTCCCTCCCCCCCTGAGACCCATCAGTCTGCCCTGTGCCCCCGGCTCTATTTCATCCATCAGTTTATCGTGTTCATCAGGTTCCACACGTGGGTGAGACCATGAGGAGCCCGAACCAAACCTCCGTGGGAGCTGTTCCCCCTCCGCCCTCTCTCCCCGCCTCTCTTCTGCACACAGTGAATTCGGGAGAAATTTGCTAAATACGATGGAAGAGATTTAAATAAAATAAAAGAACTCAGCGGGCTTGGCACGGCCGGCGGCATCGATGCCCGGCATTACCTGGTCCCTGGAGTCTCTGCTGTAAATGCCTCGTTGTCGGCCGGGTCACGCACACATTCACGGACACCCACCCCCGCTGGCCACGCGTGCGGGGGGTGAGCCCTTAACTCCCTCATCAGGAGTCCACGGGCCGTCCCTGCAGGACACACAGTCCCGGCGGCCGGTTTGAAAAGCCACAGCGGAGGTCCTGTCCGTCTGTCATCCATCTGTCCATCTACCCACTATCTACCTGTCATCTTTCTTTCTCTCTAACCACCTCTCTCTCTTTCTCTGTCATCTTTTAGCTAGCTATATGTCTATTATCTATATTTCTA
>NW_006360597.1:0-682 GCF_000327345.1 Myotis davidii
TGGGGGCTTTTGAGAAATTGCTCATTGCAAAATCCTAAGAAAGCAGAATTCCTAAAAGTTAGCCTGCTCCCATGTTGTCGGATGACAAAAAAGGGGGAAGAAGGGGAGGAAAAGAACCTTCAGAGGCAATTACTCATAGGTAAAAATGTGGAAAACTACAAGAGTGTGATAACACATGTACTGGTTGCTAACAGAAAAAACAGTGGGAGGTGACCTTGCAGGGATGTGTGAAATAAAACAAATGCTCAAGATTTGTGGTCTGAAAGAACAACTAATATGCTAGAATAATTCTAAATGCTGCTTAATAAGGTTGGGGAAGAGAGGTAAAGGCCAGTTATGAGGTGATTTAGGTCTTCCCACTTCTCTGAGATTGTTTTCTGAATTACTTTTTTTCCATGCAGATGTCCAAGGTAGGAGAAACAGAAACATAGGCTACTTATTATTGGTAGAGCAATTTCTCTGAAACAGTAGCTCATAACTTATTAATGTGTAGCTACAGCTACCCTGTAGCTGCAGTAATGAGCAAACTTTTTAGCATACAGTTAAATACGTGTAGCTAGACACAGTATTCTTCTACACTAATAATGCCAATTTATGGACTGGTGCCTAAGAAATCGACATTGTGAGAAAGCAGTAGATTCCGTTTTATAATTTTTCTCCATAGAGGAAGCCTTCAAAGTCA
>NW_006360598.1:0-682 GCF_000327345.1 Myotis davidii
TTTTTAATAGTTTTTAATATATACATGTCAAGTTTATATATACTACAATTATCTTTCTCAATTTGATTTGGACCTATGAACTAGATTTATGGTATATTTATGTTATATTGTATACAGACTTTTAATTTTGAAGTGACCAATTTTATAATTCATTTCCCATATGATTTCTTCTTTGTGTATTTTGCTCCAGAAATCCACCTCTATTTAGAATTTATTAAAATATTCTTTAGGTTTTCTAAAACTTTCAATGTTATTTTTCATATTAAGATTCTTAAACCATCTGGAGTTTATTTTTTTTCTGTATGAAATGAGATTATGATCTCATTTTACTTTTGCCATATGGAAAACTAATTGTCTTAATACCATTTATCAAATAATTCATCCTTTACCCACTGATTTGTAATGCCTCATCAGTCATATGAATACTTTTTTGCTATTAAATCACCATATGATTTTATTTTGTTGGTATTGAGTAACATTTACATAACTTCATTGATATTGAACAACCTTTGCTTTCCTGATATAAATGTTACTTAGATGTAATCTACAAATACAAGGCTCTTTTTTATAATGCTGTACTCAATTGCATTAGTTAGAATTTTGTATTTATCTTCATGAGTGGGATTGTCTATAAGTTCCTTTTTTGGGTACTATTCCTATTCTTGTTTCCATATAGAAAAAT
>NW_006360599.1:0-682 GCF_000327345.1 Myotis davidii
ATTTATGACCGGTCTTCTCAAAATTATTTTTCATAATCTCAGAGGATCTAGAATGTGCTGAACTCTAATTTGATAATCCAAGTTTCTATTTAAATTGGAAAATTATTTTTAAAATATTGGAAATAAACATCTATATTCATGGGTCACACATTAGAATGTAAGATCAAAAGCTAATTCTTTTTGCCAAACCCTCTTACTGCATATCTTGTCAGCCTCCATGAGGCGATTGCAATCTCACTTTTAAGACCATAGCCTCGATGTACTTTTGTCATTTGCTCAATCTCTCATACATAGAGAATGAGTACCAATGACACTAATCTCTGTAGGAAAGGAAGAAATAATCCTAAAGACCTTCATTAGGTTCCCTTTCCCTTTCAACTGTCAAATCTAATCACCTCCCACCTTCATTACTGCCTGTCAGAACAGTAAATGAGAACAAGTTTGATTTTGACCAAATACATTTCAATTTCACTCTCCTATGTTTTAGTACGAGGATCTTGGCAGAGGCCATAATTTTATCTACTAGCTCACTCAAAGCATGAAGTCTCAACTGCAGTATGAACTGAAGACATATATGTTCTAATGCTTTTTCCCTTAGAGAAACTCCATTTGCTCACCTGAATTTCTTTCAGCAGATTCATATACAGGAAAACTCCTATTGTTACCTGAGTCCCAAATCTAA
>NW_006360600.1:0-682 GCF_000327345.1 Myotis davidii
ACTCTTCTCTCCCAGTCACAGAATAAAGCCAAGAATACAGCTCTACACATATACTGGACTTTTACAGTGTAGTAAATCCTTGTTAAACAGAAACCTACTAATTGGAGCTCTAACTTAACTAGAATTACTTTACCACATTCCAATTACATCAGAAATAATATACACACACAAAAAAAAGAAATAAGAAACAAACAAATGCAAAAACAAAAAAATAATATACAGAGAAGATCTTCAAAAATATTTAACAAAGGGGTGGGTAAGAAAAAACTTGGCACAAGGACACTATACATTCAGCTCAACTCTGAATACTTTTTGTAGCTTAATGCCAAAGAATAATGAAAAGAGGCAGCAAAAAATTATAAACTACCAAATAACTATTCAATTATATTCAAGTTACCCAATAAGAAAAAAATGTAGCCCAGATCACTTCCCCAGTGGTTATGGAATAAGATGACTTTAATAGCTCAAAAAGGAGGGTCTTTGTCATAAACATTTTTAAGTAGCATGTTGCTTTTTTACCTAGTTTAATTCTACCAATATTTTTCATAATATAAAGACAGTATCCAATGCAGTGGTTTAATATTGGCTGATTACACAATTTCTGAGGCCAGGATCCCAAGGCCAGAATCAGAGAAAAGTAACATTTTAAAATAGAAAATGTGTAGTCCTGGCTGGCATTCTC
>NW_006360601.1:0-682 GCF_000327345.1 Myotis davidii
TTTTTTTTTGCCCTTACCTTTATTTGTCAAGCCCATTTAGAGATAGACAGACTACTCTAGTTAAAAAAAATTACTCAAAGGGTGACCAAAGACCTCACATAGAACAGTGGGTCAAGCATCTATAAATACACACCTACCAACAAGTTTACAGTGTTCTTAATTCTCTCTGTCTACTGATCTGTCAACTTTTGGAAGCACTGTGTTATAAAGTCCCATTCTTCTGGGGTTTCTCAAGTTCTCTTTTTATTTCTATTCATCTTTGATTTAGATATTTCAAAGCTATGTTGTTAGTTATATGAAAATCCTTGATTGTTATATCTTACTGAACATTTTAGCTTTGATTATGCCAGGAGTCAGCAAAAGCCAAATTTGGCCCACCACTTCTTCTTGTAAATAAAGTTTTATTTACAGTCAAGCTCATTTTTTTTATGTGTTGTCTGTGGGTGCCACAATGGCAGCATGGAGCAGTTTGGACAGAGACTGTACAGCCTGTAAAGACCCAAGTGTTTACTACCTGGCCCTTTATAGAAAAGCCTGACAACCTTGATTTATATAAAATGTGCCTCTTTGTTCCTTTTAATGCTGTTTTGCATTAATAATGCTGGAATTATTTAACCTCCTATTAATATTACTGCACTTGCTTGCTTTTGTTTAGTGTTGACTAGTATGTCTCCCCTTCCCC
>NW_006360602.1:0-682 GCF_000327345.1 Myotis davidii
AAAATTCTATTATTGCCTGCTGATCTCTCTCCATTTCTGTAGAAACAATTTCCTATAGTTGGGCCACTTGTAGGCTATCACATCACAGTTAGAATTATATTTTAATAACACAAATCAGGCTACATTATTTCCCCATTTCAGTGGTTTATTTTTTAAATAAAATCCAAATTGTTTATGTGGTCTACAAGACCATTTTTAACCAGATCCCCTCCTAACTTTCTGATTTCATCTTCTAGCGTTCTGTACTCCAGTCCCACCACACTGATTTTCTTGTTGCTCATCAAATATGTCAAGCATTCATCGTCTCACTGCTTCCTTTGCCTGGCTCCTTGATTGACAATTTTTACCCTACTGCATAGCTTCAAATCTTTAAAGACGGCTCCTCTATTCTTCTTGATCATTCTCCTTAAAATGGCAAGTTGCCCCAACCATTCTGTCAGCCTTATCACTGGATTTTGCTGCATCATCCCTGCTTTATTTCTCTTCTTAGCAATTATCAGTATCACTGGGATGTACATACATAAAAGCAAGATTGTCTTCTTCACCTTTGTAGACACAGCATCCAGAACATACTGTGTCTGTTTTCAGGAGGTATTAAATTAATCTTGTTGAGTAAAAATTATTAAGTAAATAATAATTTCCTCTCCAATAAAATATATTGATTTCAGAGAGGAAGGGAGAG
>NW_006360603.1:0-682 GCF_000327345.1 Myotis davidii
CAACTAGATTGGCGCCTGCTGGACAACCTCCCACAGTTCCTCCCACCACTCATGCACCAATTTGTGCACCGGGCCTCTAGTATATATTAAAAAAAAGAGAGAGAAAAGAAAGGGAGGGAGACAGTCAAGACAAAGGAGAAAAGGTTAATATTAAACTGTAATAAAATCACATCAGCATGTATGATATGACCATACCTATGAACTTCTATAAATTCCATACATGTATGTATGTGTACTACAAAATCTGAAAAAATTAGAAATGCAAAGCTAATCAGCTCATTCTTCCCAAAACCTGCCATGGCTTTGTGTGCCCCTGTGGGTCCATCCAGAATCTCAACCTGGGCTCCAGAAGCCCCTGCTCAGCTCCCCGCCCTCCTCCAGAGCAGCTCCCCTCCTCCTCTGTGTCATGGGCACACATTTCCCCAGGACCCCAGGCCCTGCCCTGCAGCTTCTGCTCCTCTAGCTCTTCACCTAAGCTGCTCTTCTCTGCCAGGAGACTCCCTCCATGCCCATCTTCCTGGGTGACTCTTGCTCACTTTTACAGGCCTCAGCTTAAACAGCAGTTTCTCGGGGGATTTTTCATGACCCCCAGATGTGGTTAGGTACCTTGATATATATTCCCAATGATGCTTGGTCCTTGCTACTATTCCATGTTACTATTAGCCACTTTTTTTAAAAAAAA
>NW_006360604.1:0-682 GCF_000327345.1 Myotis davidii
TCAACCACTGAGCAACACTGGCTGGGCTCTGTTCTCTCATTCTCCCCCTGTTGTAATTCTATTTGGTACATGTCCGAATTTTTCTGTTGTCACTGTATTGGGTGAGAAAATGAACAGAAAATCAGGGAGCTGCTCTGGTTGAAGCTGGGATGGTGTGCAACCCAGACATAACTCATTCACCTCTGACCACCCCACCCCAGAGCCCTTCTAGTCTAGTTGAATTCCTTTCCTTGGGTTAATGAAGCTGAGAAGCTGTGTTTGAAAGGTGCAGGGTCTTGTCCAGGGTCACAAAGCCCTTGAGTATCAGTGTGGCCATTCTGATTCCCAAGTTACTGCCCAAACCCAAAACTGCCAAACAGCATCACCAGACTGCACCTGAATTCCTGTTGTATAAATTTCTCAGAGCTAAGAAGTGATTCATAGGCCAAGTCAAGGAATAACTAGAATGTTCTACAGAAACACAAATTTGAACACAACTAAGAAATAGCACCACTCCTTCCAATTCCCTGTTCCCTGTGCATACTCAGAGGGCTCATGCCTGAGCAAATCTTCCCTGGTCTGGGGAGGGAGACAAGGAAGGTTGAGGCAACAACTGGAAAATCGCCTGCGGAGATAGTTCACTTTTGCATCCCCTTGCCCTGCTCCCAGGTATGGATGCTGTCTCATCGAAGGCTGGATCTGA
>NW_006360605.1:0-682 GCF_000327345.1 Myotis davidii
TCCTCTCTGAAATCAACAAAAATATATATTAAAGAAAAAAAAGAAAAGCACAGTAAATGTCTGGGTACCTGATTCTTTCTTGTGATGTTTGTTTCATCAAGATAATAAAATATATATTTCCATTTTCTAGTGGGGAAGAATAAACATGCTAAGCCCTCTAGGCCATTCCTTTGTATTGCATACTTGGCAACACATCACACTTTCCATGCAAGCACAAGGCAAAATCTGATGACAGAGCTCTAAATGTGGCAGGTTTAACACTGGATCTCAGGTGGTACCTGAAGGACTCAAAATCTGAGAGGTTGTATATGTGCCCAAGTGCAATCAGAAAAGTCTGGCCCTACAATGCCTACACAGAGAACTACAGATGCCAGTATGCTGTGTAGGAGAAATGTGTACAACTGCAGGGGAAAATCTCAATTTTATGGCAGGACTCTTCACTGTTTATAAAATACAAATCTTCATAATGGTGAAAGAACACAATTTGTAAGCCTAATAAAAGAAAATTTCTGGCCCTTCTAGTACACAATAAAGCTTTTGTCTCAGGGCATAGTCAAACCATGGAACAAATCTATAACCGTCTCTGTACTTCTTTAACACTTGCTAAATTAGATTACCTGCAAAACACATTTTAAAAAAGATTCGTAGGACCCGGTAATGGAGGGAGATTTAAAACATGTGT
>NW_006360606.1:0-682 GCF_000327345.1 Myotis davidii
CTGAGTTCCTTTGGGTAGAGGCTCCGATTTTCAGCATACTATGAGTCTCTTTTAAATCCAAAGCATTACCTGTAGTGTCTCTCTCACTGGTCAGAATTTAATACTGATTTGGCCAAAATCACAATGTTCTGCACTCAGGGGTGAGTCTTGAGGGGGCTCAAGTGACAGTGTGGGTGGATCAGGGAAGCTTATAGCAGACAATGGTTCAAAGCAACACAGTTAAATTCATTATTGTGTGTGCATGAGAATCCCGAAGCAATAATTTATTAGCACCCTATTCTGGGAGAAATGCCTAGCTTACTATTAAAACTAGTACCATTTGGTCCAACACTGAAGGGTACTCATATGTTATCTGTGAAGGATTTCTCCTGGATGTGCCCCTCTCCAGGGAAGATGCAAGGTCATGCAACAGTACCCTTTTCCTCTGTCTCAATATAATTTTCCCTCAAATTTCTTCAATACAGGTTGCCAATTTGGCCTGTTCCATCTCCAACAATGAGGAAGGCGTGAAATTGGTTCGAATGGCAGCTACCCAGATCGACAGCCTGTGTCCCCAGGTAAGCCTCAACCTCTTCATTTTAAAAACCCATCAGTGCCCTGGCCAGTGTGGCTCACTTAGTTGAGGTCACTCCATGCACTAAAAGGTCATGGGTTCCATTCCTGGTCAGGGCACATGCTCAGG
>NW_006360607.1:0-682 GCF_000327345.1 Myotis davidii
GTGTGAACATCATAGAGTGTACTTACACAAACCGAGGTGGTATAACCCACTGCACACCTAAACTATATGGCATAGCCTGTTGCTCCTAGGCTGCAAACCTGTATATCGTGTTGCTGTACAACACAAGATTAAGGCAAACACAAGAGAAAATTATGCAGTTAAGAGACGCAGTAAACCAGATGTGTGAGGCTGCTGTCACGTGTCATGGCATACTGTTTTATAAGTAGAAGGTGCACTCCAGCTATAAGAAGTATAGTGTAGTGAACACATAAACCAGTAACATAGTAGCTTATTATTATCATTGCGTATTGCATACTATACATATGTGTGTATGCAGTACTTTTATGTGACTGGCAGCACAATAGGGTTGTTTAGACCAGCATCACCACAAACAGGTGAGAAACGTGTTGTGCTATGACGTCACTAGGCAATAGGACTTTTTCAGCTCCATTATAATCTTAGGAGACGACCGTCCTATATGTGGTTCGTTGTTGACTGAAATGTCGTTACGTGGCCCTTGGCTGTATTAGCATGAATAGAATGGCCAGAAATTTATGCAAGAACAGTCTTGACTTAGTCAAAAGTATGGACATACTTTTACATTCTTATTGAAACTGTTCCTGCAGGCTTGGATTCTGGTGACATAAGTCATAGAATCTTTGTTAATTGGATGAAGTGGGGG
>NW_006360608.1:0-682 GCF_000327345.1 Myotis davidii
AAAAAAAAAACTGTCTAAAGCACATTTGAAATGATTCCAATTATTCTTAATAAGAGAAGGAGAGTATAGGTTACTCATTTCTAATGTGGATTCCCTCTCAAAATACTGTTTATGATTCCATACACCACTATCAAATTATATTTCTTGAGAGTCAGGCAGCTTAATTCCTGCATATTTCTTTTTAAAATTCTTCTACTGAATTTACTGATACAATCTAAGCGAGAAATGTTGATGTTTAAGTGCAGTTCAAATATCAGATCAAAGCAAGGAAAAATGTCCCATATCTCTTGCCAAAACATTGTCAGTCCTGGGGTGGTTTATGAACTGAAAGGCATTTTTATTAAGTGGATGAAGGTTGTTTAAAAAGAATAAGAGTGAAGCATTTTTAGTACTTGTATGTGTTAAGAACAGTGCTAGGCTATCTTACACTCTATATTAACCTAGCCTCACCATTTTACCTACGTGAAAAGCAAGGTTTGAAGTGTTTTTAGTAATTTACTAAGCAGTAAACTCAAGCAACAATTAATGTCAAACCTGTCACACCAAAGTTTGAGCTTGAGATTGATGGAAATAGCACTAAATGAAAAGTGTGGAGATACTTTTTAAATTTCATATACTTTCATTGACTCTATTTGACTGGAGATCAATCGTTTCATCTATATGGGCCTAATTTTCAGAATTA